>NC_048280.1:1911917-1931917 GCF_009762535.1 Notolabrus celidotus
GGGTCGCCGGTTCAATTCCCGACCAGTTGGCCATTTCCTGCACGTCTTCCCCCGCTTTCTGCTCCCCACATTTCCTGTCTCTCTTCAGCTGTCCTGTCAAATAAAGGCAAAAGAGCCAAAAATGTAACTTAAAAAAAATAAAAAAGTCAGATAAAAAAGTTAAGTCTTAGATTAACTTAAAAAAAAAAAAAAAAGTCACTCTCCTTCACCAAAAAAAAGAGATATTTTAAAATGAAAAACACGCACTTGCTCACTTCACAGACTTCAGACTTCAGGTAGGAGCTGTGCCACACAGCTGCGTTTATCAGGCAGTAGTCTTGTGTGTTTCATAGACTGAATAAAAGATGGACAACATGACAACCTTCAAAAAGTGAAGCCAAAACAAACCTTCAAGCTCCCCTCTGATGACTGCCTGCAGGCTAGGTCATATAGCTTCATTTGGGAGAGCAACGTCCCACAATAAATGAGCAGTTGAGGCCGGGGTCTGTATAATAAGTGTTTTTATTAATGGAGTTTGGTGGCTTTGAAAAGGCTGCAATCTTTTTTTTTGTTTTTGTCTCTCAGAACTCCAAATACTCACAAAAAAGGGACCATATTGAAAACACAGCTTTAACCCTATTATTCAATTTTTCTTCGTTTTCAAGAAAAGTCCAGAAAAATGTGTCGAGTGTAACTAAAATCAGGCAGAATCAGACGTCCGCCATCTTGGCTCTGAAGTTGGTATTGAAAGTGTTAAATTAATGTGTGTGTTTCCTTTGCTTTCCTCTCTCTCCTTCCTTTTTTGTCCCTCTCTTTGTAGCCGTACCCGACTGACATCACCGGCCAGCTCAACCTATCAGATCCCTCCGTCAGCACCGTGGTCTGAGAGAGAGAGAGAGAGAGAGAGAGCTTCACTGCTGCTGCTGAGCCTCACACACACACACAAACACACACACACACAAACACACACACACATATACGCATATATAGACCCTCTGGACACACACACACATTACAGAAAAAATCACACACACACACACACACACACACACACACACACACACACACACACACACACACACACATATTATATAAACAAACAGACATCATGTAAACACACACAGATGGATGGACTGAACCTCCTCTGAGACAGGAAGGAGAATATGATGGCATCACTCTGTGCCAACGCACACACACACACACTCACTGAAACACACTCCATCTGTTTCCCCAAGCATTAAACATACACTTCACACACACACACACACACACACACACACACACACACACACACACACACACACACACACACACACATTCATACACACAAATACTCGCCTTGCTCCGCTTGTAGCCGTCAGCCTCCAACCAGAGGGTCTTTCTTTTGAAAATAACTGTTTGAAACTGGTTTTCTCTCGGTCGATGTCATCGCTGTTGTACAGTTAAATCTGTTTCCTCTTCCTCCCACCGATTGATCGCACTGACTCGTCAATCCTACCGTTCAGTTCTTGACCTGGTTTGTTTTGCCGGAAAACTCGAATTCCAAATCTCACAAAAGTTTCTGAAAGGAAACAAACACACGAGATCTGTTGATGGATCAGGAGCAGTTCGACTGATCGGGAACATATGGATGGAGAAGTAACCCATTGATCAATCACGAAACCTTGTCAGTCATTCAAGATCTTCTCCATCAATTGGGATCCCTTTGATCGATCAGGATCTCTGCAGTTGACGGGGAATTTCCAAGTGGATCTGAAGCTTTCTGACTGATTGGTGACTCGGTTAGCAACCAGCCAATTAATCAGGAACCCAAGTGATTGGGAACCTTTCCATCCGTAGGGAACCCGTCAGTCGGTCCTGATCCATGATCAGGGCGTGGTAGGTAATCTGAGCCTCTGGGTCAGGAAGTACCTTTAACCCAGAACATCAGACGTTTCCAAGATTACTGAACCATCCCGTGTGGATCCATCATAGACCGTTTCACATGGTGACCATTTTCTCCGACACTCAGGGTGGGAAACTCAAATTCAGTTTTGATATTTGACTGATGTGCTCACATTTGAAAGTGGTATAAATGTGAGGGAGTTTGACAAATGACACTGTCTTCAGTTGGCGGCTGTTTTTCCTGGAGAGGTCACGCTCAGGGTGGGAAGTTTGGGAAGCCTTTGATAAAGTCTGAGGCAAGAAACCTTGTTTGTTTGGAGAATAGAAAAATGGGTGTCAGTCGTCAGGATTCATTAGAAGGACACTGAATTTAGAGTTATATCCACAATGTTACAGATAATATTAATACATTTTATTTATAGGCGCCTTCAAGACACTTGAGGCCCTCAACAATAAAACAGACTTAATATTCACCTTCCTTTCAAAAGTGGATGTAAATATTCCATACTTCCGCTTTTTGTGCCGGACATCCTGTTTATAATATCCGTCAATGAGTAGATCTTTGTACCGGCTGTTATGACGACCTCTGACGGCACAATCACTCCGTTTTCCGCTAAGACATAACCGTGGACAGATTTTCTGCTCTATGGGCTTTGAATGGGTTAAGTTACCGACACTTAGCATTGATCGGAAGTAAGAAACCGGAAGTGCTTCACAAAATATCCATTGATTATTGATTATTATATGAATAAGAGAAGACAGTTTGCGAGAAAACATAGAGGAAATTCTGAGATACGACCATTGGCGTGCGCTCGTACCGTGAATTTGTATTTTTAATTCGCCAAACTCAAATATAGATCACCAATAACATAAATGCTCATGCTAGTAGCTTAGCCAGCTAATAAAACAACCAACTTGCTAGTACAAATGATAATAATGTAGTGTTATTGTTTTAATAAAGCCTGCATTTATGATGTATGTTGATATCTTCGTAATAAAGCTGTATGCTGACGATACAGTGACGTGAAAACAGGAGAGGGATACATAGTTCTTCTTTAGATCATTTCCTTTGGCTGACACTGGAGCAGGATGATCAAACAGACGTACGTTTGTTGTTGATGTATTCCTTTAAAACAGAGAAACTCTACAACCAGGGCTTTGCTAGCTAAAAGAGCTAAGCGGCTAAGAACAGGATTCAATGTTTATGTCGGCGTGTGAAAGCTTCACTGCTCTCTGAGGATTCAAAAGTTAAACCGTTTATTATTATTTACATTATTCAGACATTTATCTGGACACCAGAGGTCACATCATGACCATAGACTGTATAAAATATGGACGTAGTATCCGTGACGTCACCCATCTGTTCCTGAGAGCTGTTTTGAAGCAAATCGACGGCAGCAGCCATATTGGTAATGCGGAACTCAACTAGGCAGAGTGTGACGTAGTGTGAGTCTCTTAGCCAATGGCTGTGTGTTCCCGACCGGGAGTCACGTCAGTCATGTCCTTATTTGGGCAAAACTCATAATCTTAATATCTTCTTAACCATCACGTTAGAAAAAAATTCACCCCCCGTACAGTGTGTGCCATTAGAGAGATTAGCGTTGTAGGGCCAAGCCGTTTTTTGAACCAGGCTGTAAACATGTTTATTAATGCTGCAAAGATCGTCTTTTTCCCATTCATGTCTATGTGGTTTCCGGTGTTTCTGCAGCCAGCCTCAAGCAGATTTTCGATGTATTGCAGTTTATAACACTTCCGCATTGGCTTCATCGTTTGAGACCGGAGTTTGCCGCTTGATCATGACACAGGGTAGCGTTAAACACCAGTACACCCGCTCACCTTTTCTAAGCTAACTAACGTTTACAAAGTTTAGCCGTCGCTACGTCACAGTTAGTAAATTCACGTAGCTATAAATCAACACATTACCTCATCACTCTGCATCCTGATAGAAACGAAGTAGGATTAAAAAAGAAGATCTGTGTTCAACTACAAATGAAGCCACATCTTCACCACAGTGCTCATGGGAAATGCAGTCCTGGACAAACCCATCATGAATGTTCCTCACAGTGCCTTTAAATATATCCAGTGAGCTTTACCTTAGCCTCGCCAATCATAGTGCTAGCTAACAGAAGAATATTGTTGGCTGAAAACTGGTTATTTGAGAAAAAGTTTTAAAGTTTTATCCAGAAATGTGACACAAATGTTTCCATCTATCGTCCAAGTGAGGAATCAAAAAAGCGCCAGTGTGACTGTAACATCATTCGAGCTTCACCCAGAGAAAAATGGCCGCTATCTGAATTAAGTTTATGTTTTTTTGCAGCTGAGGCTCATGGGTAATGGAGTCTTCAGAACGATCCCACCAAACTGAGTGGAGTCTATGGTCTGCCGTGGAGGAACCGGACAGTTTGGTTCAGTGATTCAGGAAACGTTTGTTGTTCTCTGATTAACCCCCGATGAACTGTCTGTTACTACCATCCTGACAGATATGAACAACGTCTCATTATTCATGATCTCTTTCCTTCACTCTAATGACGACTACACGAGCTCTGATGAAGACCGTGAAACCACATGAAGGCTAACTTTACATCTGAAGAAGTCAGCTAGGATATTACCAAGAAGACAAAAGACTTATATGCATTACTAGATGCTTTATTGAAGAGTTTATAGCATCTTTTCACTGAACTGTTCCTTAAAGAGACAGTAGCGTTTCAGACAGAAGCTAGAATAAAGGTTTATAAAGACACCAGCCTGAGATACATGAAGCGCTTTCTGAGCTGTACGTCATACAATTCATCCTGCACTGCGGTATTACACTGAATTAATATCCAATCAAACGCCTTTAGTGAAATTAGTTTTATATTTATCATCCGTGTTGCGCAGAAGCTACAAACTAGCTAGCAGTTATCAGCGTTTGTTTGTTCCCAGCTGAGTTATCTAAGTAAGACTTTTCGTTATTATTTCAAGAAGCTACGAATCAACGTTAATGTTTGTGTCAATGTATGAAGACTTAATTTTCCTGAAAGAAGCACCTTGTTTGTTTTATTTGAATTAACATAAACAACAACATCGTACCGTGAAAGCAGGTTTTATTAGCCGTGAATATATTTGAAGCCGCATACGTTAAAGAGGTCAGCAGGACTGTAACTCCAAAAACCATTCAGACTAAAAGTATGACTCTAACAGCTCAGTTAAGCTTCCTGTTTGAGTTTAACGTAACTGAATACTTTTAAAAACAGATTTGATAAAGTATTCGGTTACATCTGTCCCAGGAGTGTCTTTAAACACCACGATAGCTTAGAAAGCACTTCCTGAACCAGAGACTCCGCCCACCGTCCCCCCCTGCCAGTCCCAGGGCATGATGGGATATGTAGACAATGCTCCACTTTCCACTGTGTCTCTGCTGAAGATGTCAGTCTCTGTCTACCTCAAGTACACTGTATCTCCCACCTGCCAGAAACTGATGTCCGGTGAAAACCTCCTAACTCCTCGCCGGCCTGTGCACACAGGCCCGACGGAGTTATGAGGTTTTCACGCTGCAGAAGCGATGTAGCTGCCGTCTGTGAAGTTAAACTTGTTATTGAAAATAATGTTCTTTGAAAAAATACACGTGCATGAAAAATGCAACAAACCTGGGCCAAGAGCCTCACTGAGAACAAGAGAACTTCAAACTGAGTTACCTTTTAATAACTTACTTGATGTCCTTAACTTCTTATTCTTTACAAATCAGCCTGCAGAGACAAACCTACACACACAGTAACTATTAAACTACTACACTGGCTATTTCTAACAAAGTAATTCAATTATGGTCATGGGAAAAAGACCAACTAATGCTGGTACGTCCCAACAAGCTAAAGCTAGCCATAACGGTCCTTTATTGTACAGCCAAGCTACAGGATCTCTACACAAAGACCACCGCAGCTAATGCTAAGGGTAATGTAGCAGAATTAAAATAAACAACCTTCCAAACAAATACTCATGCTAACACTGACATAACAATAACTGGGATTTATATAGCTCCTTTATATATCCTCACAGGGTCAGGAAAGGGGTCTGGGGGGTAGGTGGGGACAACACTATCTAATGGGGAAAGGCCTTGATGAAAAGGTGCATTTTGACTGCCTCTTGAAAAGTGTCCAGGGTTGGGGCGCTGCAGATGTCGGGAGGGAGAGAGTTCCACACTGAAGGCTCTGTCTCCAAAAGTTTGCAGCTTAGTCCGGGGGATGGAGATTGCAGATGAGACCCAGGTCCGAAGACCGTAGGTTCCGGGATGGAGTGTGTTGGTGGAGGAGGTCAGCCAAGTATTGGCGAGGGCATGCAGGGATTTGTAAGTTATGAGGAGGAGTTTAAAAGAGATGTGGTACTTAACGGGGAGCCAGTGGAGGCGCATGAGAGTGGGGGTGATGTGCTGCCAGGGCTTAGTATGCGTGAGAACCCTGGCAGCTAATGCTAACAAGTTGGTCATGTACCTACAAATGGCACAGTCATTTCCAAAGTGAATTACAACACTGATGCTAATATTTCAGGTGAAGCTTCAAAGTAGACTAGCTTAATGACTTTTGAAAATAACTTTTAGAGCTAATGCTATTAGTGTTAGCGCCAGCAAAACAAGAATTTTTCACCTCAATTTCACCAACACAGCTAACGCTTAGCTAACTCACCTTATAGCTATTACTTGAGTAGTTCGGCAGTTGTCCCATTCCTTAAAGAGTTAGCAGGCGTTCAAAGACATCGAACAACAGACTCCTGATTTATTCCACATTTCTTCAATTTTCAATCGCTAACCCAAAAGTCCCTTGAGATACAAATATCTTCCTAAAAGCAGATTCGACTTGATAACACATTAAATGGCTTTCCATATTTACTGCTCGCTCCCAAGCTACATGGTTATGCTAGCTAGTTAGTTTTAATGGTCCATTTTCTCACGGCCCAACCACTAATGCTAACCTGCTAGATATGGCTAGTGCTATGTTAAAGTGCTCATCAGTTTTGGTTGAGTATACCATATAAATAGACAGTCTTAATGGTAATGCTAATTTTGTGCAGTTACTGTTAAAACAACACATGTACTTGTGTTGCTAATGCTAACGTACCTGAAAAATAACATGGCCGTTCATTACCGATCAGTATTTGATATATGTCCCTAAATGGTAATAAGAATCAGTCTGTAGTGTTCGAGCTAATGCTAATGCTAATGCTAATACCAAAAACCTTACAGATAATCAGTAAGCAGTTGTAAGTCATCATATTATTGGATAGAAGCTACTGAAGATATTATTTTAACATATTTTATGACAAAATATATCCAGAAACATCCACATGAGAGACACTGAACTATTTTAAATGTTGCTTTAAAGTCGATCCAGAAAATCAGCCACTTAACAAACTACATTTTTAATTAATATGTCACTTCCTGGTTCTTGTTTTGGCTTCATATTTACATTTCAAAGGCCAACAAATGTCTCTAACTGTTTAATTTTATATTTTAAACAGCGTTGAGACTTTTATTCAGTGTACAAACTCAACAGTTAAACATTGTCCCCCTCTCTCATCGCCACAAGTATTACTAGTTAGATGAATTAGTAATGTTCATAATATTGTGACCCCAGATGTGCCACCTGCTACTATAATAAAAATGCATTTTATTTATAGACGCCTTTCTTGACACTTAAGGTCACCTTACCTCATTAAAACAAACAGAGAGTTTAAATAACAAACAGTAAATAAAATACACTTTAAAAAGTGTTAAAGGAATAGACAGTGGAGTTGTGGTCAGATGGAGTAAGCCGGTCTAAACAGATGAGTTTTGAGTTTGGGCTGTAGCTCCAGTTACTTAAAGCTCCTGTGAGGAGTTCTTGAGTGGTCATGAAATGGACTGAAAAGAACAATGATGCCTCTTTATGACCTAGAAAAGCAAACAAGACTGTTAAAAAAAAGGTATTGATCATTTCCGTTTTGTTATTTTAAAGCCTGAAATCACTGAGAGGGTAGGTGTCAGATGAGGTGATGGACAGCACGTCACGGAAAAACCTTTTTCTGCAGTAAATATTCTTAATGAGTGAAATAGTTGACTGTTAGTTGAAAGCAGGAGGAGATAACATAATTTACACATGTACAGGACAAAATAAGCAAGATCACTTAGTGCACAGGGGGGCGCCAAAGTCAACACAAACAGAAACTTCCTCACAGGAGCTTTAAGAATGCTATAATGCTGTGACTGTGAAAAGTCTGTTTTATCCTGATGCTGGTTCACTGAACAATGTGTGGTGTGAAGTCAAACACGCCGGGTCCAGGGCAGGTTAAAAAGGTTTATTCCTCAACAGAAAGGATCAGCTCAGTGCAGACAAAGGAGTGAGTTTGGATGTGGATGATTTGTGCTATCAAACAAAAGGGACAAAAAGGGAGATATTAAATATCTAAATAAACAATGTCAAATAATACTGCTAAAGATAATACAGAAATAAGGCGTTACTTCCAAAAGTAATGCATCCACTCCAGGTAATAGTTCAAAACCACATGGTACAAACATTTCAACAAAGGAGTCACTGGTACATGGCAGGTTTGGAGGGAAAAGGGGGAACAAAGGCTTGGGTGCAGGCTTTTATAGCGTTGGGGGCGTGGCTTAGGTGATCAGGTGTGGCCTGGTGCATTAACATGCAGGTGGATTGGAGACTTGTGATTTAACAGTAACACTCTACTACCTGGATGTAAACAAGCACAGATGACATCTCGTCAGTATGTTGATCTGGACTGTGATCCTGTGTTCAGCCGTGTTTAATGAATCCTTCTTAATTTGGACTCTTTTTGTTAGTCTGACTTTAAATATCCGTTTAATGATGAGGAAAGAACTGGACAATCCCTCCCATAGGCTGTAAACTCATACAGAGAACAAACACCGCAGAGCGTCTGAGGATCAGACATCTCTGCTGCCAACAGATCAGAGTACATATTTTGTATTCAGTGTTTTATTCGTCTATCTCCTCCTCCTGGTTTTCATTTCTTCTCTCTCTGCAGGCCGATTCTCAGAATCCTTTGTTTCAGGTTTAAACTCAGTTTGCATCGTCAGCCTCTGCTGCTGCTGTTGTTGTTCTGTATGTGACTTGCAGTTGCTGTATTTCTCAGTCCAGCTGTGTTTAATGATAAATATTGATACTGTTGACAGTCTGTACAGTTTCAGAAACTTTTCTTTTTATATGAAATTCAGCTTCTTGCTGCCGAATGCATCCTCTCTTTGTTCTCAGTGACGTTCGTTAGTTCAGCTCATTTCACTTCTACACACGCGAACACTTCTGCTGTTAAAAAGGGGAGCTGCACCACCTGATCCACTTTAAACCTGGATCATATGACTGAGTTCAAGTGTTCGTTTGAGTGTGAACCACAGAGCAGTGGTACTTCTAAAAATCTGTGTCTTTTATTTTCTGTTTATTTTAAGAGAATTAATCAGAACGCCATATATCACTTCTACTCGTGTTTGTCACTTGCATTACCGGGCCGTGCTGTCACACTTTGAACCACTATAAATACCAGTCTGATTTTATTCATACTCAATACTCTTACAAAAGAAGCTGTTCTATAGAAACTGTTAGGAAACAGACAAAATTAGGTTCCAGATTAATCTTGATAACCGACTCTCATGGTTAAATCCAGCTGAAGCCGCACACACACAGAAATGCACATGAATAAACCACCGCTGTAATTAAAGAGGAACTGAATAACCTAATATAACACGTGTGTTAAAGTAGAACATGAGACACCTAGCTTATACATGAACAACATGTGCATCATCAATGTAATCAATGTGGTGTGATAACTTCAAGTAGCAACATTTAAGTTAAAATAACAGTCACAGAGGCAGTGGAACCAAAAACATGCAAACACAAATCTTTAAATCCATTTGGTGCTTTGCTAAGCTGCTGGACGTCGGCCATGTTGCTTTGATTAAATTAACCATCTGCTAATAATCCCACTATTCAATGCATTTTATGACTGCAGCAAACATGAGGATGATGATGATGAGGCAGGAAGTGATTTTGGATGCATCTGCAGTCCTGGGGGAGGAGCCAAAACATTGACATGGTGATATAGTCTCCTGTGATATAATTATAAATATTAGTATTTCAGTCAAGACCACGCTCGTCAAAGATTTGTTTTCATACATTAAGTTATATTTGGTGGTATGGCTCTGTTCTGGGAGCTCCCTGCTCGTCCACCAGCCTGAGGCGGGGAGAGCACACCTCCCCTCTCTGAAAAGGCCAAGGCAGGGAGAGCATCAGCAAAGGCCCCAGGGGTACAAAACAGAGCGAGCATCAGTGACAATACATCAATACATAAGACACAGCAGAAAGGACGAGGGAGGTGGAGGTTTGCAGGGAGAGCAGCAAGAGAAGGCAGGCAGAGCAGATTAAGAAGAACACACATTTAGCTGATGAAACCCTGGATTGTAATATTACCGCTATTGTTGTAGTGTATCACAAGTCACACTACAATTTCCACCCCGATCCAGGCGTATTTCATGAGTTAAAGCTGCCACTTTATGCTAACAGGCTAGCGAGTCCAGTTCCTGAGAGTGTCCTGCAGGATCTCAGATTAAAGCCTGTACAAAGCCCCGTACCTCACAGACACTTCCCTGTCTTTAAAGAAGCACGGGAGAATATAAAGGTGTTTTTTTTTTCCAACACAAAACTGAATAATTGATCAGGTTTCTTTAAAGTGGCTCTGTTTGTGCAGCTCACCCTTACAGTACATAATGTAAACAGATGTCACAATGTGGCGTCATGTAATGATGTCCTGAAATTCTTTTGATTTAAAGCACTGATGTAACTTTGTCATGGTTTTCCTGCTGTTGTTCAGATGATGATGGCATCGTCTCACTGTGTATTTAACCTATAATCACGTGTGAGCTGATCTGAGGTCAGTTTGTTAAAGCGCTATGGTCACATTAAACTGCTGTCGAGTAGAAAAGTTGTTTCTGTACGCACATAATATTTTTGGATTCTTTGAAATACTGAAGTTTTGATGTTTGTGTCTATTAACACTAAAACTGTAGAGGCAGAAGTTTTGCTCCCCTCTCCCTCCGTGCAGGACTCTGGAAAAGAAGGTGAAGAGTGACCTTTGACCTCTTCAGGAGCCACCGTGTGTTATTGCAGTATTGTACTGAGGTTTGGTTTCTGATTGGTCATCCAAAGTTATGTACATATTTATATATATATTTTCTTCAAATCTCAAAAAGAGGGAGTTATGTATCTTATGATTTCACCAGAAACTGCTTTTGACGTTTTCCCATCGAGACCAGAGCAAGTGACACCTGATGGTACTGGTCCACCTGTGTACTTAAAGCACCATAGACAGGACATGAGATGTAGTTATGAAGCTCCTGCAGAAACAGGAAGTCATGTGGTGATACATTTTTAGGTAATTACAATATATTAAGTGTTTAGTGTGACCAAACTTGCAGAAATGTAAAACTTGTGTACAGCGTATACTGAAACTCGTATATTGAGATTAAAGTTTTCAGTAATAAATGAACATTTACTGACGTTTAAACGGGTTTCTGTCAGATTTGTGTTAGAGTTATTATTCTGAACATTAATAGTAATGACTGCTGTTAAAACCATATTTACGTGTTTGTTGATTTTACATTTTTCTGAAAAATTGAAGAATTGTTTACTCACCTATGGATGGAGAACATTCTTTTGTTGATGCGAAATAACCTATTAAAAAATAAATGATGTAAGAGGAGCCCCTTCAGTCACGCTCATTACAACGGTGTTTTCTTTTTTTACAGAACAAAAACTTTACACACATGACTGAAAATATTTAAAGCTAGGGTTGGTAGTCTCAGAAAACTAGCATGAATTTGAATGAAGCATTTCCTCAGGACTCTGTCTAACCCCTCCCCCTTTCCCCTTGGAGCTCCTCTAAAACGACGCCCCCGCTCACATGACTGATTCCAAACCGGTCCTCAGAACATCGTTTGTGTTTTGCACTACGTCAACTCATGTCTCTATCAGCAGTAAGAAAACACCAAAACATTCTCTTTTTTTTGTGATCAAATTTTTTTATTGTTTTTAAAGCGAAGCAACACAATGAAATATCAACTGTATAGGATAAGTCGAGGCATATCATGAAGTAAAACAAAGAAAAATAAAAAATAAAAAAAAATAAAAGAAGGTATGGCGACACCCACCCCAACCCACCCCACCTCAGAATAGATCTCCGTATGATAACAACAGGGAATTCATAGTGATAAAGGAAGTGAATAGTGAATGGTGACAATGACATCATTTATAACATTAAAGGCACTATGAGGAGTTTTTCACCAGCTGAGAAACAGACTGAAACCAACATTGATGCCTTTTTATGACCTTCGAAAGCAAACAAAACCATAAACAACAACACTGACACCTTTTCTGTTGTCATCTTTAATGCCTTAAACCACTCTGAGAGGGTAGGTGTCAGACCAAGTGTGACATTTGGCTTTAGAAACATCCTTTTTCGGCTGTTTCCACGGCAAATAATCACATTGAGTGATAAATCTGGCTGTTAAAGGACAGTAGGTGAGGTTTTTGTTGAAAACACTACCTTTGCATGTACAGAACAAGAGATAAGAGGTCTCACTTTGTCCACAATGGGGCGCCAAAATGTATATAAACCAAAAGTTCCTCACAGCAGCTTTAATGTAAATAAAAATAAAGACAACAACAAAAGGAAATGGTCAAGTAATACCGTAATAATGCTCATTTAAATCATAAAGTTAGACATATTCTTTGATCTTAGTTATGGATTTTAACCAGGATGAGATAGTGGTTCCTGTGGCTCCGTGCATCTTGGCCACTGATAGCTCCATAACAGCTATATCAAGATACGTGTTAAGCCACTGAGATCTTGACAAAGAATGTGGTGATTTCCACCGTAGTGCCAGCATTCTTTTTGCTGCCGTTAGGCCAGCGAGTAATGTACATTTTTGAGGTCTAGAAATTTTAAGCACAGAAAAATCATTTAAAAGCAGGACGGTGGGGGTGCAGGGCACTTCACAGTCCAAGATTTTTGTAAGTATGGAGGCAACCAAGTTCCAAAAGCAGGATACATAACACCAAAACATTCTCATAGTGAAAGTTAAAAACACAAACAAACAGGAAATGTACGCTCTGCAGGAGGCGGGCAGAATGGCAGGAGGCGGGCAGAACGGCAGGAGGCGGGCAGAAAGGCAGGACAGGATCTGATTGGTTTCATAATTTGGCTCCTGATGGCAGGGATTGGTTGGTGTTTCCCCAGGTTTACTCCGGCTGTAGATAAGATAAGAGAGTCCTTTACTCGTCCCACAACGGGGAAATTCAAGTGTTACAGTAACAGAGTAGAAATATATAAAGCAAAAAAGAGCCTATAAAGTAGAAAATAAATTCAAATTCAAATTAAAGAGGTAAAAAATAAGCATATCTTACACACACATTATATATATTATTGGTTATAGAGTCTGACCACTGCAGGAAGAAAAGGTAGGTATCTCTCCGTGAGACACCGCGGGTGAAGAAGTCTGTCACTGAACAAGCTCCTTAGTGTTGTTATGGTCTCCTGGAGGGGGGGGGGGGGGGGGGGTGACGCGTTGTCCATCAGAGAAGATAGCTTTGCTATCATCCTTCTGTCAGCCACCACCTCCACAGGGTCCAGTGGGCAGCCCAGGACAGAGCTGGCCTTCCACACCAGTCTGTTCAGCTTCTTCCTGTCAGCAGAAGAGATGCTGCTTCCCCAGCAGACCACTCCAAAGAAGATGGCTGAATCCACCACAGAGTCAAAGAAGGACTTCAGAAGAACCCCCTCCACACCAAAAGACCTGAGTCTCCTGAGCAGAAAGAGTCTGCTTTGTCCCTTCTTGTACAGCGCATTTGAGATAGCAGCTTTTTTTTACCTCTTTTTTAAGAACACATTATGTATTGATTACCATCAGGACATAAAGATCATTTTAACCAGTATAATATAAAGGGGATCAAAATCTGACTACCTCAGCTTTAAAGCCACTCTCACATATTTTGGGTAAATGTAAAATAACTTTGTTTTGATATTAATCTAGTGATAACTGCAGGTTTTAAACTCAAACACATGTCTAACTCTGAACGCCTGATCTTCATCTGGAGGCTTAAAGAGCCTCTGATGAAGATGATGGAGAGATTCTGATTGATGGAGAAAGGAGAAAGGAAACAAGTCTCATGTCTCACTCAGCGGAAAGAAAACACCAAAACATGATCATAGTGAAAGTTAAAAACACAAACAAACAGGAAATGTACGCTCTGCAGGAGGCGGGCAGAACGGCAGGACAGGATCTGATTGGTTTCATAATTTGGCTCCTGATGACAGGGATTGGTTGGTGTTTCCCCAGGTTTACTCTGGCTGTAGATAGCAGCTTTTTCTTTACCTCTTTTTTAAGAACATATGTATTGATGCTATCGGGACATAAAGATCGTTTTAACCAGTATGACAAAAAGTGTATCTAAATCTGATTACCTCAGCTTTAAAGGGACAGTGCGTAGTTTACAACAACATTTAGCAGAACAGACTTAGTAGAAATGTAATTTATATAGCACCAAATCACAGCAATCGTTCCCCTCAGACTCTTTCCAAACAGAGCAGGTCTAGACCGTACTCTATGTTCTATTATTAACAAAGACCCAACATCAAGACTGGATCAGATCCAGTCCCATCTTACAGACAGGACTCAGTCTGATCTCATCTTAATCCACCATGAGCAGAGCACTTTGCAGCATTTAGCAAGTTACAGTGGCAAGGACAAACTTCCTTTAACAGGCAGAAACCTCCAGCAGGACCAGACTCATGTTAGACACACATCTGCTGAGACCGTGTTGGAGAGAGGGATAGAGGGAGATGAAGAGAGAGAGAGAGATGATAGTGGGGAGACGGATAGTAGTAGTTGTAGCAGCTGGAGTCTGGCACGTCCACAGCAGCAGAGATCCAGAGGAACCTACGAGACAAGGGAGCTCAGGGACTCCAGAAAGGACTATGGTTAGCAACTTTAATGGGACAGGAAGAGTTAAAGTGAGAGACAGGCAGAGAGAGGAGAGCAATCTAAGCTTATAGCAGCATAACTAAGACCTGGTCCAAGCCTGATCCAGCTCTGACTATAAGCTTTATGAAAAAGGAAAGTTTGCAAAAACAAGTATGAGGGGTTGTGTGTGTGTGTGTGTGTGTGTGCGTGTGTGTGTGTGTGTGTGTGTGTGTGTGTGTGTGTGTGTGTTGGCTGAGATTCAGATCAGATTTTGGCTCCATGTCAACACAAATATTAGACAGACCAAACTTCACTGCTGGTGTTACGACAGGACTGGGGGCGTTGTTTCCTGTAAAATGCTGCAAACAGGAGACTTTGTTTGTTGTTTATCAGCTCCATGGCTGCAGCTTTGTGTACAGTAGATAGACTAAGTATTGACTTTAAGTCTGAAGGTCTACTAAGCTCTATTACACATTTATCCTCAATCATTTATCTGAGCTGATCATACCATCGACTGACGGGTCCACCCTGAGCAGTAAGTACCGATCTAAAACTTGATTCATGTGATTTATTATCAAAACTCAAAAGATACAATAACTCTGTATGAACAACATGAATCCACCAGGTCAGCAAATCTAAATTGTTTGTTTTGGGGACCTCTTAGTACAATATATGTTGATGAAAAAGAGCGTTATATGTCACCTTAAGTTAAGATCTAAAATGTGTTAAAATTCAGATAAAAGTTATTTGATTTGATTCATGTGGATTTTCTGTAAAGTTAAAGGCAGTATGGTATTGCTGTTTCAGCAGTGACTGAGGTTACTGTCACTTTAAGAGATAGAGCGCTCTTGTGGTAGAGTGAGACTGAGGCAGGCAGTTCAGGATCAATTGCGGACCGAGTCACATGGTTTAGTTACTGTAGTATAGTTCATTGTTTAGGAAAACTTGACTTTGAATCATCCAGTAAGATTGTTTAACAAAACTGTGGATTAAAGGAATTTGTTTATTAGTTTTACTTCGGAGTCCTGTGGGAGTTTTTTCCTCTTCAAGTGAACATAGACGAGTAAATCCCAGGCCTTTTGATCTTCAATCCACCACAGGTGTGTGTGTGGTTTCTGCAGTCAGCCTCTAGTGGACGCTCGATGAACTGCAGTTTTTAACACTTACGCATGGGCTTCGTACTTTAAAGGTGACATATCATGCAAAATGGACTTTTTAATGGTTCTTTACCTGAAATATGTGTCCCTGTCTACAAACCCCCCGAGAATGAAAAGAATCCATTCTGCCCCTGTTCTGATTTCTCCACCTTTCTGTTAATGTGTGTGAAACCAGCCGTTTCAGACTTCCGTGTTTTTGTTACGTAACAACAATATCCGGTCTGTCACGGAGTCAGAGCTCGGAGCTTGTTCAGCTCATAGACTGTATAAAATACAACTCAACCCCTCCTCTGTTTTTCATTCCCTGCACAAATGTGTGCTAACAAGGAGCTTAGGAGGGAGGCATGCTAGTTGTAGGCTGTCTTAATAAACACAAAGGTCGGTTTTACTCCCCACGTCTGCAGATTTGAAGATCTAGTGGATGATTTTTATTTATCATGGATAAGTGCTAGCGCTAATTAGCATAGCCACATAGCTATATGTTCATAGCTGTAGCTGTAGCTGTGTACCAAGACACACGTCGACATACTGACAAATAAAACAACAAGAAACACTAAATCTGTGACCAATCCTTCAGAAAGGTCCCGCTGCCTTTCTGGCAGAGGTCGGTTTTACTCCCCACGTCTGCAGATTTGAAGATCTAGTGGATGGTTTTTATTTCTCATGGATAAGTGCTAGCGCTAGTTAGCATAGCCACATAGCTACATGTTCGTAGCTGTGTACCAAGACACACGTCTACATACTGACAAATAAAACAACAAGAAACACTAAATCTGTGACCAATGGTTCAGAAAGGTCCTGCTGCAGGCGCCTCTCCATCAGGATCAGATTCAGAGGGTTGAAGTAACGCGGGTCTGTGAGCAGCCGTGTATATTCAGCCAACATGTAAACATTAAATCAACGTGCTGGACAGCCGAGGCACATCCACTTCCCGAGGGGGCGTGGTCAGAGAGAAAACAGACTTTTCTGAGGAGGACTGAAGAAGAGGGTTTTTCAGGCAGACCAAAATCTGATTTCAAAGTGTTTTTTTGAGCATAAACTTTAAAGACATGTTTTGGGGACCTCTTAGACCAATATATATTGATGAAAAAAGCGTGATATGTCACCTTTAAGACTGGAGGCCTGAGTCAATTTCTCAAACATCAAAATGTGTAAAGTTAAAATATTGTCCCTTTTCATGAAAGGAGAAGTTGATGAAAAAGGTAAGTTGGTGTTTAATCCTTTTGTTCTGCATGCTGTGCACAGGAACAGAGACTGAAATCAAGAAGCACGAAGAGGTGGAGCTCCTGGAGAAAGGGACAAAGACAGAAGGAGGCACACTGTTGGGTGAGTCCAACATGTTTCAGAAGAAGAAAACCAAGTGTGTATTCAGAGTGTGACATAAACAGAACTCTAAAGCTGTCAGTACACCATCCATGTTAGCTGCCCCCTCCGTTCTGCTCAGTCATGAATCACCTAAGACAAGTACGAGTGTCTGATTTAAAATTTTAGCTTTATTCTCCTCTTTAAATAAAACCGTGCAACTACTTTTAAACGTACTCCTGAGGCATGTCTCTTCTTTGTATGTCTTTATAAATCATCTCCTGAACATACGCTGACAACTAACGATACCAAAAAAGTGATGTTATGTTTGTAATATTTTGCAGTGAGATGAATCCAACGAGGATCTGGAGGGGACTGAGGCTCCTGATCTTTTTCAGCCTCCTCAACCTTACTGGACAATTTGGTTAGTAAAGTTAAATATGGCCCCTGAGATAAGATGTTATTCTTCTTTTGTCCCTCAATCAATCAATCAATCAATCAATCAATCAATCAATCAATCAATCAATCAATCAATCAATCAATCAATCAATCAATCAATCACCAAAGCGCCAAATCACAACACGTGATCTGAAGACTCTTTCCAAACAGAGCAGGTCTAGACCGTACTCTATGTTCTGTTATTAACAAAGACCAAACATGAAGACCGGATCAGATCCAGTCCCATCTTACAGACAGGACTCAGTCTGATCTCACCTGGCCTGCTACATACTACCTACGAATGTAGTAGTCAGTAGGTACAGCCTACTACATACTGCGTTTGAATTTAGTCTGTAGTACGGCTGTTCTGTTCGATCTGTCGGGAGAGTTTCGGGATACTGCAGATTTTGCTCTTGTTCACATACTGCTTACTACATACTCAATTTTGGCCAAATCAGTACGTACTGCTAGTATAGTAGGCGGTTTCTAAAACAGCCCATGTCTATGGGGATAACCGGGTCAGTTGTCCCGGGCCCTGGGTCGAAGGGGGGGCCCTGAACTGGGCCCTGTGACGGTGAAAATATTTTCTACAGTAATTTACAAAAAATAAATGTTTCCTTTCTAATAGGGGTGACCCCAAATAGTCGAATATTGGACGATTCGTTCTAACGAGCCTTAGTCGACTGCCAATCTCATAGTTGAATATTTGCATATGAAACGTGGATCATTCCATTCAAACCATGGGGGTGCTCAATGTCTGATTTTACACTATTTTCCTGTTTCCCATAAAAATAGTGTCTCATATCCTATTTTGATATAAATATAAACTTATTTAATGTAATTCTGAGAACAGCTCTTGAAGTGTTAAATCTCCTTAAAGTGGTAATTAAATCTCCCCTGGTAATTAAAGGTGGACTCTCCCATTTAGCGGGACCTGTGGAGCAGACGTACCTCAGCGGGTCTTTAAATCTTTCTACGTTCATGGCAGCTCAACATGTCAGGAAATAAAACTTCAGTTGATCCTAAAAACTAGTGATGAAGATGAGGAGCAGCTTCATGAAGAGGGCTGTGAGATCAAGGATTACCGGACCACACAAAAACTGTACGGGGCCAAAAGAACCAGGAGGGATACCCAAAGCTGTCTGAACCCTCAAACACAATCCACAGCATCCCATCCACCTCCACACCATCAGAGAGGATATTCTCAAAGACAGGATTTACAGTCAACAAAGACAGGAGCGCACTTCTGCCCGTACACACGATGGTTTTCCTCACGTACAGTTTGAAAAGACTCAAGCGGACAAAGACGCGATGAAAGACTGTTTTAAAAGGTTCTGTTAAGAGATTTAAAAACCCTTTAGCTGGTTCAGGTTTGATTTTGAACATTATACAAATGTTTAGTCTTAAGTTGGACAGACTACCCTCTGCAGTGCTGCTCTCTGCTGTGTGAACACTGTTTAAATATCTCCTGATTCCTTTCTCTATAGTGGAGCGTTGTTCCATGTTTAACTGATGGTGGCCTTATTTGAGTTTTCTCTCCTTCATCACCTCGTTGTTTTTGAAATATAGATTTAAAAAATCGAAGTTTTATACTTATAATATTCTGTTGTCCCTTTTACTTTAAGCTATGAGTCTCTTAATTGTAAAGGGTTATGTGCATAGACTGTATAAAATTTGGACGTAGTATCCGTGACGTCACCCATCTGTTCCTGAGAGCTGTTTTGAAGCAAATCGACGGCGGCAGCCATATTGGTAATGCGGAACTCAACTAGGCAGAGTGTGACGTAGTGTGAGTCTCTTAGCCAATGGCTGTGTGTTCCCGACCGGGAGTCACGTCAGTCATGTCCTTATTTGGGCAAAACTCATAATCTTAATATCTTCTTAACCATCATGTTAGAAAAAAATTCACCCCCCGTACAGTGTATGCCATTAGAGAGATTAGCGTTGTAGGACCAAGCCGTTTTTTGAACCAGGCTGTAAACATGTTTATTAATGCTGCAAAGATCGTCTTTTTCCCATTCATATCTATGTGGTTTCTGGTGTTTCTGCAGCCAGCCTCAAGAGGATTTTCGATGTATTGCAGTTTATATCACTTCCGCATTGGCTTCATCGTTTGAGACCGGAGTTTGCCGCTTGGTTATGTGTAATATTGTCATGCGGTCACCATCATGCAGACTTTGGGTCAATAAGGAAAAACAACAAACATTCCACTATTCGTCCACTATGGGCAAAATCTGATGAGCAAATCC
>NC_048280.1:1936917-1961917 GCF_009762535.1 Notolabrus celidotus
CTCCTGTATTTATTTTATGTCATCTCCCATTTCTTCCCAAGGATTTGGAGAACTTCTTGGCAGCCATTGATGAGCATAAGATACAGGACTGGCTCTTCAGTGCTTCAGAGATCTCGCACAGCTACAGTCAGAAGCTTCTGGTCATGACTGATGAGGAAGAGGCAACAAAAGAGAGAGTACAACAAGAATACAGCCTGGATCCTCATTACTCTGTGATAGTGAGCAAAGATTGTCTGAACAATGCCTCATGTCTGCCAGAAGCAGACGGATACACTGTGGTGAAAATATTCGGGGGCGTTTCGGATGATGGACAAAGTGTCTCTGGCCTGTCTGGCTCCTCTCTCGCAGAGCTGGTGTTGAAGCCATCATTAGGAGCTGTGCCCGTGTTCTCCCTCGATGGAAACACAACCTCAGACTTCCACTATAACTTCATCCGGGTTCTGATGGTCCGTGGCTACCAGGCAGTCTTGGAAACAAACCAGGGGAATGATCAGGTTTACAAGGTCATGAATGAACCTGACTCAGTTTCTGGCCGTCTAATTCCTCAGCGACCGATCGATCACTCAACACAGTATGACAACCAGCACATCCTCCTTTTGCAAGATGATCAAAGAGTCAGAACAGCTGCCGCTGCTCTCTATGACAAGCATCCCTCAGTTAGCTCCGTCTACATTCTTGATAACAACAAAAATCCGACACTGATATTTGGAGAGCCAGTTCCTTTGTCAGAGAACAGCAGATTGACGCTGGTTGGCCATGGCCAGAGAGACAGCTCTGGAGGGATGAGAGTGGCAGACTTCACGGCATCAGACTTGGAGAAGATTATTGCAAAAACTAACAGAGTTGGTGATAAAATCAAAACCATCAATGTGGTGGGCTGTGATGTTGGATCAGATACAAAGTTTGTTGAAACCCTGCTAAAGGAACTCCGTGAGAATGCTGGCATCGAAACAGAGCTTCACCTCAGGGACACTGTGCTCCAGGTCAAACACACAGGAGAGAAAATCACCCAAGAGATCAACGCCGATGGAACAACCTGGAGACATAAAGATGAAAGCAAGAAAGTTGTGGCAGCGCTCGATAGGAAGGGAGACGTAATCCTTAGACAGGAGTCAGGCAGTAAAGGAGAGGCTGTGTTTACCCAGGAAAGAAACTTCTTAGGGGGGAAAAAGACTATACCAAAACGATTCAAAAAGTTCAAAGACAAATGGCCACCAGAACCAGAAGGATTCATTGACGAGAAAGTTTATGAAAAATTTAAGAATCCTGATCAAACTCGCAGCTATTGCACAGAACTCCAAGCTATGTCCTGGGGGTTGTTTAAAGATGAACTACCACTTCCTCCAAAAGTAAACACAGACAACTTGAAAATAGACGGGGAATATGAAATAGGTATAAAAATCAAACTTGAAAGGACGGAGAAATCTAACAGAAACAACATAGAGGAAATAAGTTGGGATTCTACTGAAAAGGAAAAAATGGAAATTCTTTCAAAGTGTTATGAGATTAAATCAGGAGAGGATATACGAAGTATTGTTCGTCACTTTGCAAAGAATGGAGAGAACGGGCCCACATACCTGATGATCAAAGACTGGATAGTGGTCGTAGATCCTCAAAGCTTGTATATATACCTAATTGGAAAGAAACTTAACAACAATCAAAAAGATAATAATGTTAGAAGCAACATTAGGGACACTATTGATGAACAAAAAGGAAAAGAAAAATACCCAGACTTAAAAAAAAACATTCTTGGAAAAAGAAGAGCAACCGCTGAAGGAAATAGAGAATATGAGGCAAAAAAAACGAAGTATGCCAAATACGTGGAAGACGTGTTTGTTGGAGATCACACAACCAGCAGTCCCATATCCACTGAGGCGTGGCACACCACATATTTCGCTGCATCTGTAATTTCTGAATCTGCTCGAAACTTCAGGACATTTCCCCTGATTCTCATGGCCCTGGACATGATCCAAAGCACTGATAATAATGCAAAAGAGAAGGGACTGAATTTTCTCTTTGAAGATCATTCGATGGCTTTTGGAGAAAGTTGGATTGACCCAAGCAATCGTGGACATAGAGGCACTGCAACCCCTGAAGGTTCTAGCAAATTAAAAAACTATGTGCCAAAAACTGAAAACCAATTAATGAGTTCACTTAAAGAGGTCGTAACAAAAGAAGTAAACCTCTACAAATTTTGGAGTGAAAACCGAAGAACAGATGTAGACGTCAAGTCTAGATTGTTGAACGTTGCAGAAAATTTAAAGGTAACAGAAGACAATGTAAACGACAGACAAGCCATTTCCGAGCATTATGAGGATTTCAAAAACACACTTCAACAAATAACTAATACAAAAGCATCTGACAGTGGCAGTAGGAGTAAAGCGTCGGGAGCATTGGGAGGCTATGATGACGGTCATGTAACGTCCAAAGATTTAAAATCCGCCAAACAGTTGGAAAATTCCTTCAAACTTGAATCATATCACTCCAGGGCAAAAGCACTGACATCTGAACAAATCCTGAATCATCTACAGGACAAGTTTGGTGAAAATCAGAAGAGCTTGAAGCTCCAGGACGGCAGTGTCCGGATCGAGAACGGAGAGTTTAAATGTCAGCTTGTGTCCGATGGTGCTGATCCTGTTGAGTTAAAGGTTCCATTATCTCCGGACAGTCAATACTACCATGAAAAGATGAATAGCATGATTGACACGGCAGTACAAGACATGGAGAAAGCTGGTTCAGCCCCCTCCCATGAAGGCAGTAACTTTGCCGAGCATGCTGGGACTGCTGTTGGAGCACTTGGCCTTATGTTGGGTATGAAAGGAGCTGTTCGTGCCTTTGAACAGGGTGACATCAAAGATGGCGCGGTGGGAGCTTTACAAACAGCTCATGGAGTGGCTGCTATGACGACATCTGCTATTGCAAGACGAGCTCTGTCCTCAGAGGCAAGAATAGCCAGAGGTGCTTCAGTGATCATGAAGAGCCCTGTAATGAAGGGCGCTATGGTTGCTCTACCTATAGTGGGGATTGGATTTGGGATATACAACTTTGAACAGGATTTGGAGAGGGGTGGCACACTGGGGTACATCGATGCTGCCTTTGATGGGACTATGGTTGCTCTTGATGTTCTTGAGTTGGCTCAGCCTGAACTTGCACCATTTATAGTCCCTATAAACTTGGCTCTGTCAACAGTCCGGATGGTCTTTGATGATATTTATATGGGCATCCAGGATGAGCTAAACAGCCTCCCTCCGGATGCTGGAATTTTGCAGAAACTGTTGGCAGTTACTGTTGGCTTTGAAGAGGGGGTTTTTGACTTTGCAATGCATGTGACCAGTATCTTTTTCGATTTTCGTTATGATGAAATCAAGCAGGGTAGGAAACTTGTAGAAGAGATGTCTGACTATCGTCAATACTACAAGGTTACAACAGAAGACGATGGATCACAGGCCATCGATTTCAGCGGCGGTAGCTCTTCTTGGAACGGAGGAGGTATACACTTTGTCCTCGCTGAGCAGGGAGCCTCTGAGCTCTGCATGGACCTTTTTGTGTCCAGCGATGAGAGTATTGGGAAGAAATGTTGGTACATTAACACAAAAGGAAGCAATGATATTATCCTTGGCATTGGGGAATCACATCAGTTAGAGTACAAAGAACTGGAGATGAAGTTACTCATGTTCATACCAGTTGGCTCTGTTAAAGTGGTCTCGGGTAGAGAAGCAATAAAAAGTTCAAGGTATGGGGTGTACACAGGAAACAGGAATGCAAATCGTTTTTTTTGCCATTCAGAAAGCAGACGATGACCACACAATAGAAGTCATGCTTAGTTACTATTACAGACTTTACGGGGAACCAGGGGATGACATATTCTACCTTGGCCCACAGAGAAGTTACGTTCAAGGCGCTGGTGGGAAAGACACATACCTCGTTCCTCAAAACGGAGGTAAAACAATCATTAACAACTATGATCCTGCCAAAGCACAAGACACTCTTCATTTCAGTGTTGCTTACAGTCACATTTCTGTGTCTAAATCTGGAGACAATGTCGTGTTAATGTATGAGGGCAGTCACACTGTGATGATAGAGGGATGGTTTTTAGGGGACACGTATCAACACATGACCATCATGTCTGGAGACGGGGTCCTATTCGAGATCTCCTCCGCGGTCATTTCTTCTGTACAGCTGGTGGCCAGGGGAATAAACAAGATGTTTCAAACACAGGGCCAGACTGTGAACACATTGGAGCCACTTTTCAGGACAGTTACAAACATAGTTGGGTCCAAGTATAACGACGTTCTCCTCGGGAATGGAGAGAGAAACGTGCTAGATGGAGGAGGCGGTCACGATCACTTGAAAGGTGGTGAAGGAGAGGACATGTACATCGTCAAAGGCAGAAGTCAGTCTTTAGTTGTGATTGACAATTA
The DNA here is from genome assembly GCF_009762535.1 of Notolabrus celidotus. Classification (NCBI taxonomy): domain Eukaryota; kingdom Metazoa; phylum Chordata; class Actinopteri; order Labriformes; family Labridae; genus Notolabrus; species Notolabrus celidotus. The sequence goes on from NC_048280.1 coordinate 1,941,339, forward strand.
CTCTGATGACATGAAAACAGACCTGGCCACAATAGAAGCAAATCTTCACACCTTTAAAGTCAGAGTAATAGGACGGGATCTCCTTCTGTACACTTCTCAGGTCAGTACAGCCATCTTTGTGACTCTGAGGGGTTGGTTCAGCTCACCAGCACACAGACACTTGTTTATTGTCACAAAGGATATGATCACTTTCACACTCTCTGATAACAGGAGAGATTGCTTGAATAGTAACCCGTTTACAAGGTGCATAAAAAGCAGCAGCATTGACTACAGCAATTCCCCATCTGCTCTTGTGCTGGACCTTGAGGATGACGAGTCGTTGGACAGCGTGACGGATATCCGTGGGTCAGAGTTCAATGATGTCATCAAGGGAAATAAAGAACACAATGTTATTGTTCCAGGAGAAGGAAATGATTACGTTCAGGGAAGAGGAGGAGAGGACTGGTACGTTATTACGCCAGGCCAAGGAACAAAGACCATCAACAATCAATCACCAGATCTCACCTTGGATTTTCTCTTTCTTAAAGGAAGATATCAAAGTATCCGATGTGTTTGTCAGGGACAGGATATAATCATTGCAGTGATTGGTAGACGAGATGTCATTTTAAAGAACTGGTTTGTTTCAAAGAATAATCGGCACCTGCAGGTGAAGACCAGCGATGGAATAACAGCTGGACTGATATCTAACATAAGTAACTGTGATGAGTCATTAATGCTACCTTTAACTGTTGACTATAGAAAGCAGACACCACAACCACTTCCTCGACTCCATAGGAAATACTTAGATTTGTTGACTGATGTAGGACTTGGCTTTGATTCTCTGAATTATTATGGGTATTTCAACATCAGAAAACGAATAGCATTAGAAGAATTATTAAGTAGCCACGGTAAGGTGATGATCTTTGATGACGTTAATTCAGTTAAAGAAATGTATGGCTCCTCAGGTTTTGACATCATGGTCGGGAACAGCAATGGAAACCTGCTCGATCCTTACACTGGAGGTGCACTGATGATTGGAGGTGAAGGAAAAGACACTTACAGAATCAAACATGGATATGGAAGGAGACTAATGATCGATAACTTCGCAGAGGATAACATTACTGATACTGTGTTGGTGGACATGGATTTCCTTGGTGGCAGCCAAGTCGCACTGGACTGGATTGAGGAAGATCTGTCATTGACAATCACGACAAAAGGGGAACAAATAGAATTGAGGCTGCTCAAGTACAAAAATGGTTTTCAACACCAACATATTGAATTTCAAAGCTCTGATGGGGTGAATTTTAAACTGAAATCACTTAACTCAACTGGGGATGTTCCTTCCCTTGAGACTGAAGCCTTTAAAGTGACACTGAAAACATCTCAGGTTGACTGCCGCTTGGACCTCGGCTCTCAGACAAATCTGTCAAAGGTCCATACCGTGCAAGGCTGTCCCTCCTTGTCCAATAACATCCTGGGTAACGCTCAAGACAATGTTCTGATTGGTGGGTGGAAGGATGATGCCTTGGAAGGAGGCGATGGAAAGGACACACTGATAGGAGGGAGTGGAAATGACATCCTCATTGGGGGCATGGGAGATGACACCCTTTATGGTGAGGATGGAAATGACACCATGATGGGAGACTCTGGCTCTGACGTCTTCATCCCTGGACCAGGGGCTGATCTAGTGGATGGAGGAGAGGGAAGAGACACGGTTCTTTACCGCGGTGATCCTGACACGGGTAGAGGGGTTTATGTTAACTTGCTGATTGGACAAGGCCGCTTTGCCGATGCTGAGGGGGACGTGCTGAAGGATGTGGAGACTGTAATTGGAACCATCTTTTCTGACATCTTAGTGTCTGGTTATGAAAGCTGTCTTCTTAAAGGCTCTGATGGCGATGACATCTTGGTATCAACTGGGGATGACTACCTGGTCGGGGGTGATGGGCATGACATTTACATGTTGGGCTTCCACCACGGTGCAGTCACCATCAACAACTGTGCAAAGGACAACACCATGGATGTGTTGTACATGAACTCAGAGTTGACACAACCATTTGACATTCGGGTTTTATCAGACCTAGTTCTTATGACATTCTACGGACAAAACCAAACTTCTGTTAAGATTTCACTGGAAGGCTTGATCAATGATGATCATGGATGTAGTCATTTGAGGCTGGTTTTTAGTGATGTGGAGATGTCAGTGGACTGGTTGCTAAGTAAGCGTAAAAGGTAATAGTGCAAAATTTGAAAAGGGGTTTTCTGCATTAATTGTGTCGCCTCGCAGTTGTTGTTTTTAAAGGGGACATATCACGCTTTTTTCATCAATATATATTGGTCTAAGAGGTCCCCAAAACATGTCTTTAAAGTTTATGCTCAAAAAAACAGCCTGAAAAACCCTCTTCTTCAGCCCTGCTCAGAACACTCTGTTTTCTCTCTGACCACGCCCCCTCAGGAAGTGGGTGTGGCCTCGGCTCTCCAGCACGTTGATCTAATGTTTACATGTTGGCTGAATATACACGGCTGCTCAGAGATCACGTTACTTCAACCCTCTGAATCTGATCCAGAATCTGATCCTGATGGAGAGGCGCCTGCAGCAGGACCTTTCTGAAGGATTGGTCACAGATTTAGTGTTTCTTGTTGTTTTATTTATCAGTATGTAGACGTGTGTCTTGGTACACAGCTACAGCTACAGCTACAGCTATGAACATGTAGCTATGTGGCTATGCTAATTAGCGCTAGCACTTATCCATGACAAACAAAAAACATCCACTAGATCTTCAAATCTGCAGACGTGGGGAGTAAAACTGACCTCTGCCAGAAAGGCAGCAGGACCTTTCTGAAGGATTGGTCACAGATTTAGTGTTTCTTGTTGTTTTATTTGTCAGTATGTCGACGTGTGTCTTGGTACACAGCTACAGCTACGACATGTAGCTATGTAGCTATGCTAACTAGCGCTAGCACTTATCCATGATAAATAAAAATCATCCACTAGATCTTCAAATCTGCAGACGTGGGGAGTAAAACCGACCTTTGTGTTTATTAAGACAGCCTACAACTAGCATGCCTCCCTCCTAAGCTCCTTGTTAGCACACATGTGTGCAGGGAATGAAAAACGGAGGAGGGGTTGAGTTGTATTTTATACAGTCTATGGGCTGAACAAGCTCCGAGCTCTGACTCAATGACAGACCGGATATTGTTGTTACGTAACAAAAACACGGAAGTCGGAAATGGCTCGTTTCACACACATTTACAGAAAGGTGGAGAAATCAAAACAGGGGCAGAATGGATTTTTTTCATTCTCAGGGGGTTTGTACACATGCCAGGGACACATATTTCAGGTAGAGAACCATTAAAAAGTCAATTTTGCATGATATGTCACCTTTAAAGCTGCTGTGAGGAACTTTTGTTCTGTATTGGTTCTGGCGTCTCCTTGTGGACAAAGTGATACCTCTTATCTCTTGTCCTATACATGTAAAAGTAGTGTTTTCAACAAAAACCTCATCCTGTTGTCTTTAAACAGTCAACTTTATCAGGCAATTTGATTATTTTCCATGAAAACAGTCAAATAAAGGCTGTTTCTGAAGCGAGATGTCCATCATGTGGTCTGACACCTACCCCCTCAGGGCGGTTTCAGGCATTAAAAATGACAGCAGAGAAGGTGTCAGTGTTTCTGCTGATGGTCTTGTTTGCTATTGAAGGTCATAAAGAGGCATCAGTATCATTTTCAGTCTGTTTCTCAGCCAGTTCAAAACTCCTCACAGGGCCTTTAATTTGTAAACATGGAAGAAATCTGCTGTTGTTATGATGAATACAAACAATAGACTCAGAATGTATTGTCTCTATTTTGTCTGTAATGTGATGTGTTTTGGTGCAGCAGCTGAAACTATGGATACACAATCTAAAATGCATTAACTAATCGTATTAAAAATCTTTTATTTGCTATCATTTGTTTTATGTTTCTTTGAAAGCTCATGAAGGTTGGTCTTAGTGGCATCGGCTGGGTACTTATAGATAATAACAACATTGGACTCATCACTGTAGTTGTGGAGGTAAAGGGCAGAACAACTTTAACCTGAAAAAAGCTGCACACCTAGGCCTTCATTAACCATGCATGTGCCATGTAGAAGTTGTCATGAAGTTTGTCAATTCCAGCTCCAACAGTCACATGCCATAGTGTCCTTGGACAAGACCCAAATTGCTTCTGGTGGCATAGTGTAATGCTTTTATTCTCAATCCATCCCTTTTTATCTGCTTATCCAAAATCGGGTTGCAGGGGCAGCAGTCCAAGCAAACCAATCCAGACATCCCTCTCCTCAACAACGCTTTCCAGCTCATCCCCAAGCTTTCCTAGGCCAGATGGGCCAGCGAGCACTGGGTCTAACCCAAGGCCTCATCCCAAAGACTCAACATCAAGATGCAGTCCCCTCTTCCAGACAGGACTCAGTCTGATCTCATCTTAATCCACCATGAGCAGAGCACTTTGCAGCATTTAACAAGTTACAGTGGCAAGGACAAACTTCCTTTAACAGGCAGAAACCTCCAGCAGGACCAGACTCATGTTAGACACACATCTGATGAGACCGTGTTGGAGAGAGGGATAGAGGGAGATGAAGAGAGAGAGAGATGATAGTGGGGAGACGGAGAGCAGTAGTTGTAGCAGCTGGAGTCTGGGACGTCCACAGCAGCAGAGATCCAGAGGAACCTACGAGTCAAGGGAGCTCAGGGACTCCAGAAAGGTCTATGGTTAGTAACTTTAATGGGACAGGAAGAGTTAAAGTAAGAGACAGGCAGAGAGAGGAGAGAGAGGGGAAGACAGGATCCCAGTGTGTCAGTCTAAGCCTATAGCAGCATAACTAGGAGCTGGTCCAAGCCTGATCCAGCTCTAACTATAAGCTTTATCACAAGGGAAAGTCTGAAGCCTACTCTTAAAAGTAGAGAGGGTGTCTGCCTCCCGGACCCTGATTGGTAGATGATTCCAAAGGAGAGGTGCCTGATAAATGAAGGCTCTACCTCCCATACTACATTTACAGATCCAGAGGAACCTACGAGACAAGGGAGCTCAGGGACTCCAAAAGGTCTAAGGTTAGTAACTTTAATGGGACAGGAAGAGTTAAAGTAAGAGACAGGATCCCAGTGTGTCAGTCTAAGCCTATAGCAGCATAACTAAGACCTGGTCCAAGCCTGATCCAGCTCTAACTATAAGCTTTATCAAAAAGGAAAGTTTGAAGCCTACTCTTAAAAGTAGAGAGGGTGTCTGCCTCCCGGACCCTGACTGGTAGATGATTCCAAAGGAGAGGGGCCTGATAACTGAAGGCTCTACCTCCCGTACTACTTTTAGAGACTTTAGGTACGATGAGCAAGCCTGCATGTTGGGAGCGTAGAGTTCTAGAAGGGTAATAGGTCACTATGAGATCTTTAAGATACAACGGTCCTGACCATTAAGAGCTTTGTAGGTCAGAAAAGGATTTTAAATCGTGCTCTAGATTTTGCTGGGAGCCAGAGTCGAGAAGCTAAAACTGGAGGGATGTTCTGCTCCGTCCATTTAACATTCAACCTCAGTCTGAACTGCTTCAGTAAAAATCCATCAGATCAACTGTAGAAGTGAAGGGATGTTATGTAACTTTCCCTCAGGTGAGGGTCCATTAGAGTTTACAGTAGAACAAATATTGATCGTAGTGTGAGAGCAGCTCACTGCAGTCTGTGGTTCATGTGATCCTGACAAATGTGTTCAATCTGGAGCGGTATCTAAAAAAAAGAAAGGCCTGTTTTATTGTCGATTTATTTCAAGAAAAGCGTCTTTAGTCCAGAAGCAGTCGTATGAAACACTGACCTCCAGCCTGGAATGTTAATTCTAAAGCTTTAACTGTTCAAATTAGACACAGCTTCACTCTTGAAGTGACTTTAAAGTCAAAAGATTTGTTTGTTTGCTTCTTTAACAACATTCAGACTGTGTGACTTACAGTGCTGGGAATGTGAACCACATTTAACCTGCATTAAACTGCATTTTGGGCCATAAAGACAAGAGAGAGAGTTTTTTCCCTTCAATCAATCTTTGTTCATACAGCACCAAATCCCAACACATGTTCTCCTCAGACTCTTTCCAAACAGAGCAGGTCTAGACCGTACTCTATGTTCTATCATTAACAAAGACCCAACATCAAGACAGGATAAGATCCAGTCCCATCTTACAGACAGGACTCAGTCTGATCTCATCTTAATCCACCATGAGCAGAGCACTTTGCAGCATTTAGCAAGTTACAGTGGCAAGGACAAACTTCCTTTAACAGGCAGAAACCTCCAGCAGGACCAGACTCATGTTAGACACACATCTGCTGAGACCGTGTTGGAGAGAGGGATAGAGGGAGATGAAGAGAGAGAGAGATGATAGTGGGGAGACGGATAGTAGTAGTTGTAGCAGCTGGAGTCTGGCACGTCCACAGCAGCAGAGATCCAGAGGAACCTACGGGACAAGGGAGCTCAGGGACTCCAGAAAGGTCTATGGTTAGTAACTTTAATGGGACAGGGAGAGTTAAAGTGAGAGACAGGCAGACAGAGGAGAGAGAGGGGAAGACAGGATCCCAGTGTGTCAGTTCCCCCGGCAGTTTAAGCCTATAGCAGCTTAACTAAGAGCTGGTCCAAGCCTGATCCAGCTCTAACTATAAGCTTTATCAAAAAGGAAAGTTTGAAGCCTACTCTTAAAAGTAGAGAGGGTGTCTGCCTCCCGGACCCTGACTGGTAGATGATTCCAAAGGAGAGGGGCCTGATAACTGTAGGTTCTACCTCCCATACTACTTTTAGAGACTGTAGGTACTAGCGACTGTCTACGGCAGAGATCCAGAGGAACCTACAAGCACTTTGCAGCATTTAGCAAGTTTCAGTGGCAAGGACAAACTTCCTTTAACAGGCAGAAACCTCCAGCAGGACCAGACTCATGTTAGACACACATCTGCTGAGACCGTGTTGGAGAGAGGGATAGAGGGAGATGAAGAGAGAGAGAGCAGCTATATCTTCACAGGTATAGCTGCAGTTAGGAAATAAAAAATGCAGGTATGTCTCAGGTTGTTTTTTATTGTTTGGATGGATTTATAAGACTGAATAAATGTAATAAAAAGTGTTCTTTTCCTTTGACTTGATGATGAATCGCCTGTTTAAGGATGTATGACTCAGTTTGTGGGTTTTTTCTGTGTTGAGTGTTGCACAACGCAGCACGTGAACTCGTGTCCTGCTCATGGACTTTAGATGTTGACTCAGTTTGAAGGTCCATGAACAGAGGACAGAACACCTTCACACGATCCTCCACCTCCACTCCACTTCAACTCGTCACACGACCGACAAACCAGTCCACTTCGAGCAGCGAGTGGACATCCGTATCTGATCAATGTGACTGATAATGAGTATACCTCACCATCGAGCTTCTGGGTCTGACTTCTTCTGATCGGCTGATTTTAACGATTGAGGCTGCTGGAGACCGGAGAGAAGAAGGAAGGAGAAGAAAGAAGGAGAAGCAAAGTAGAAAACTAAGCGGTGAGTCAAACTACAATACCTTTGAATATGGCTTAAGCTGACTTTAGGGAGAAGGGGGGGGATAGGTGCAGGACAATCACAACACTGTGATTGTAGAAGCAATCCCACACACTTTATAATACACATCCAAAACCATCAAAGTACCATCTGTTATCGCCACCAAGCCAGCGACAGGTATGGTACCTGAGCTCAGCCTGGCATTAATGGAAGAACTGTTTGGACCCACAACCAATTCAGTGAAGGTGTTTTTCCACTATGTGCTTTTGGACCGCAGGAACCAGGGTCTAAATAAAGTTCTTTGCCTTTAAACTTCCCCTTAAAAGCCCCTTCTTATTTTTCAAAGGTCCAGGAACTTTTGGGGGCGGGGCCTGCAATGCTGAATGTTTCTGATTGGTAGATTACCTGCAGTGTTTTTATCACAGAATACCATCAAACACACCTGTGATTCACTTGGTTTAATACCTCCTGAACATCGGTCTTCTCTGAGCCTGATAGTGTGAATGCGTCTCTCCTCCCGGTGTTCCGGTTTTAAAAGTGACCCTGTAAACTGGAGACCTTCAGCTGAACGTGTCAGTGTTTGTGGAGTTTACACAGCTGTTGAAACACAGAGGGAGTTCCTGGGAATGCAAACTAGTTTAGTTTTTATTAAGATTTCAAAATATCTTCATCAGATATTTAATGATCGTCTAAAGACGTATATGAGGGATGCATCCGGCTGAAAGTAGGCAGTTAACAGGGTCGCTCTTTAAACTGAAACACCGGCCGATCTCTGCCATGCCCTTAACATACACTCGACTTAAAATTATCTTAGAGCCATGTTGAATCGGCTACTCAGCAGTGAATCCATAAAGCACAATCAAAAACAGCACAAGAGTAATCTCCTTCATGCTAACAGGCTAACTGTTGTCTCGCTCATGATGATGCCGGCCTGTCTGTCTCCTTAAACAGCGTCCCTTTCTTACTGCCCTCTACTTGTCAGGCGGTGAAGTGCAATCACTTTTATTTTCTCCATACGTCACTGGCCTGATTTGAGCCTGCGGACCAAATGCAGACAACAATGGTGCCACAGGAACCTTTTAGTTCCTGAAGGAGTACTTCTGGGGGCTAAACGCAAATAAAATCATTCACGTGAATGAATTACATTTAAAGTCAATGTAGAGACGTGAATAGACGCGAGTAGAGGTCTGGCGGCGTGAATAGCGTGCGGTTGTTGTAGGAAGTTAGCTCTGCCCCTTTTAGCATAACCGGCTTCCCCATTCAATGTCCGCTAGCTCAACCTAGTTTGATAACAACACAGTGTGGCGTGGGAACCCCCTCCCTCTTGTAAATATTGAGCGAGTCATTCGAGCGAATTTAGCGAGTCATTCACGGGAACTGAGCGAGTCATTCGCTAGAACAGAGCGAGTCATTCGCGCGAACTGAGCGAGTCATTCGCGCGAATTGAGCGAGTCAATCGCGGGATCAGAGCGAGTCATTCGCGGGAACAGAGCAAGTCATTCGCAGGAACAGAGCGAGTCATTTCAGCGAACTGAACGAGTCATTCGAGCAAATTTAGCGAGTCATTCGATGGAACAGAGCAAGTCATTCGTGGGAACAGAGCAAGTCATTCGCGGGAACAGAGCAAGTCATTCGCGGGAACAGAGCAAGTCATTCGCGGGAACAGAGCGAGTCATTCGAGCATTCAGAGCGAGTCATTTGAGCGAACTGAACGAGTCATTCGAGCAAATTGAGTGAGTCATTCGATGGAAAAGAGCAAGTCATTCGAGCATTCAGAGCGAGTCATTTGGGCGAACTGAGCGAGTCATTTGAGCAAATTGAGCGAGTCATTCGAGAGAACAGAGCGAGTCATTCGCGCAAATTGAGTGAGTCATTTGCGCGAACTGAGCGAGTCATTCAAGCAAATTTAACGAGTCATTCGAGCGAATTGAGCGAGTCATTCGAGCGAATTGAGCGAGTCATTCGAGCGAATTGAGCGAGTCATTCGATGGAACAGAGCCAGTCATTCGCGAGTCATTCGCGGGAACAGAGCAAGTCATTCGCAGGAACAGAGCGAGTCATTTGAGCAAATTGAGCGAGTCATTTGACGGAACAGAGCCAGTCATTAGCACGAATAGAGTGAGTCATTCGAGCGTAGTCAGCGAGTCTTTCGCGCGAACTGAGCGAGTCATTCGCGCAAATTGAGCAAGTCATTCGAGGGAACTGAGCGAGTCATTCGCACGAACAGAGCAAGTCATTCGCGGGAACAGAGCGAGTCATTTGAGCAAACTGAACGAGTCATTCTTGCAAATTTAGCAAGTCATTCGATGGAACAGAGCAAGTCATTAGCGCGAATAGAGTGAGTCATTCGAGCGAAGTCAGCGAGTCATTCGCGGGAACAGAGCGAGTCATTCGAGCAAATTGAGTGAGTCATTCACACTAATAGAGCGAGTCATTCGCGCAAATTGAGCGACTCATTCGCAGTCAGTTCCCGCGAATGACTCGCTCAATTCGCGGGAACGATTCGAGCAAATTTATCAAGACATTCGCGCGAATTGAGCGAGGAAATTCGTGTAAATGGCGCCAGTCGTTCGCAACTGGAGTGAACTGGTCATTACACTGAGGAGTCTTTTCAGGTGTGCTTTGTTATTGTACTGTATTATGGTACGGTCACGGTAAAATTACACATGACAACAAAACAGGAACAATTGTCAAGACCTGTGTGAAGTTGATCTCAGCTGCTCCCCTCTCCTGCTTCAAGGAGTTAGGAGTCATACATGGACTAAGGTTGTGGACTATGAGTTCGAGGGGATGTTCAGTACACCAAGTATTTTCTTTATTTATTATTATTGATATGCTTCAGACCGAGAGCTAACATCTTAACTCCTTATCTTTCAGATTTAGATGCAACAGCATACTTTATATATTAATACAAATCTATGTGTCCTTTTTCATCATCAATGTTTGTTTTGTTTCTGCCTTTAATCCTCAGATCTCTCCTGAGGTTTCCCTGAACAGAAAACACCTCCAGACTCGTCAGAACCCCAGGACCATGTCTTCATCTCAGCACAAACCAGCCACACTCAAACGCCTCTGTTTGTGGCTGCACAGCTGCTCTTCCTCTTCTCCTCCTCCTTCTCCTTCTCCCTCTCCTCTTCCTCTCCCTGCCAGCTGTGCCGTCCCCTCGTCTCCACCTACATCTTGCCGTCTCCCCCTGCTGGTCGTCCTGCTGGTCTGCAGTCTGCTGCTGATGCTGGTGCTGCTGCTGTGGAACCACCACTGTCTGTTCATCTCCCACATGTGCTCCCCACAGGGGGCGGAGGAGGAGGCTGGGAGAGGGGGGTCATGACTCTGTTAACTTTTGTGTTTTAATTTTAATCTTAAAGTGTTCAACCGGCTCAAATGTGAAGAAAAAGGAGGGAATGTTTTAAATAGAGAAAAGAGGAGAATATTCTGAGTTACACAAAATGTCTTCATTTTCTGAAAGCTGCTCCAGAGGTTTACGTCCAACCCATAGCTGTTGGCAGAAATGACCGGATCTTACTTACCCACATGAAAGTCTGCCATCATGTCTCCATAATCTCTGTAACAGCACCCGTATGTAACACAGACTGTAAGTTAGGCAGAAGTCCTTTGATTACATCACCATGACATCCTCAAGGAGTGTAAAAGTTAGTGTGATGCTCTCTCAAAACTCTCCGGACTTTCAAAATAAAAGCTTCCTGATTGTGACAGCTGTCTGCTGAAGTTTTGAATTATAGGTTTGGGTTAAAACCTCTGGGAACGTGACCAAGCGGCAACCTCCAGTCTAAGAATATCTGAGAGTCCAATGTGGACGTGCTAAAAACTGCAGTTCATCCAGGATCCGCTTGAAGGCTGGCTCCAGAAGCACCGGAAACAGAGAAAATAAAATCTCTTTAATCATGTTCTTTAAGGGCTTCCTTAAGACACAACCAAGCTTACAGAAATCTTTCTTTTTTGATATTCCTGTTGGACTTTGGTACGGAGGCCCTACAAAGACATGATGACATATATTTTATTTTCTCCGTTTTCTTGAGATAACAAGATTTTTTTCTCTTTATCTCAAGAAAGAAAACCTTGTTATCTTGAGATATTGAGATAAAAAAAATGCTATCTTGAAAAAAGAGAGAAAATAAAATGTATTCCATCATGTCCTTTTAGGGCTTCTGTAGATTAAAACCAAGCTTACAGAAATCTTTCTGATGATTGCCAAAATATTTTTGCTTTAAAATGGAAATCAAATGTTGACATTCCTTTTGGACGTTTTGTACGGAGGCCCAAAAAGGACATGATTAATTACATTTTATGTTATCTGTTTTCTTGAGATAACAAGATTTTTTATCTTATCTCAAGAAAACAAACCTTGTTATCTTGAGATAACGAGATAAAGCAAATTATTTTATCTCGTTATCTCAAGATAACTTGCTATCTTGAAAAAAGAGATGAGATAAAGTCTATTTAATCGTGTCCTTTTAGGGCTTCCGTAAGATACAACCGAGCTTACAGAAATCTTTCCGATCATTGCCAAAAGATTTTTGTTTTAAAATGGAAATCAAATGTTGATATTCATTTTGGACTCTGGTACAGAGGCCCAAAAAGGACATGATTAATTACATTTTATTTTATCTGTTTTCTTGAGATAACAAGATTTTTTATCTTATCTCAAGAAAACAGATCTTGTTCTCTTGAGATAACGAGATAAAGCAAATTATTTTATCCTGTGATCTTAAGATAACAAGCTATCTAAAAAAAAGAGACGAGATAAAATCTATTCCATCATGTCCTTTTAGGGCTTCCATAAGATACAACCGAGCTTACAGAAAAGTTTCCGATCATTGCCAAAATATATTTGCTTTAAAATGGAAATCAAATTTTGATATTCCTGTTGGACTTTTTGTACGGAGGCCCAAAAAGGACATGATGAAATAGATTTTATTTTCTCCGTTTTCTTGAGATAACAAGATTTTTTTCTCTTTATCTCAAGAAAAAAAACCTTGTTATCTTGAGATATTGAGATAAAAAAAATGCTATCTTGAAAAAAGAGAGAAAATAAAATGTATTCCATCATGTCCTTTTAGGGCTTCTGTAGGTTAAAACCAAGCTTACAGAAATCTTTCTGATGATTGCCAAAATATTTTTGCTTTAAAATGGAAATCAAATGTTGATATTCCTTTTGGACGTTTTGTACGGAGGCCCAAAAAGGACATGATTAATTACATTTTATGTTATCTGTTTTCTTGAGATAACAAGATTTTTTTATCTTATCTCAAGAAAACAAACCTTGTCATCTTGAGATAACGAGATAAAGCAAATTATTTTATCTCGTTATCTCAAGATAACTTGCTATCTTGAAAAAAGAGACGAGATAAAGGCTATTTAATCGTGTCCTTTTAGGGCTTCCATAAGATACAACCAAGCTTACAGAAAAGTTTCCGATCATTGCCAAAATATATTTGCTTTAAAATGGAAATCAAATTTTGATATTCCTGTTGGACTTTTTGTACGGAGGCCCAAAAAGGACATGATTAAATAGATTTGATTTTGTCCATTTTCTTGAGATAACAGGAATTTTTATCTTGTTATCTCAAGACAACAAAACTTGTTATCTTGAGATAACGAAATAAAACAATTTGCTATCTTGAAAAAAGAGAGAAAATAAAACGTATGTAATCGTGTCCTTTTAGGGCTTCCATAAAATAAAACCAAGCTTACAGAAATCTGTCCGATGATTGCAGAAACATTTTTGCTTTAAAATGGAAATCAAATGTTGATATTCCTGTTGGACTCTGGTACGGAGGCCCAAATAAGATATGATTAATAACATTTTATTTTATCCGTTTTCTTGAGATAACAAGATTTTTTTCTCATTATCTCAAGAAAACAAAGCTTGTTATCTTGAGATAACGAGATAAAGCAAATTATTTTATCCTGTGATCTTAAGATAACAAGCTATCTAAAAAAAAAAGAGAAAATAAAATCTATTTCATCATGTCCTTTTAGGGCTTCCGTAAGATACAACCGAGTTTACAGAAATCTTTCCGATTATGCCAAAATATTTTTGTTTGAAAATGGAAATAAAATGTTGATTTTCCTGTTGGACTCTGGTACGGAGGACCAAAAAGGACACGATTATGATGTTTTCTTGATTTAACAAGAATTTTTTATCTCGTTATCTCAAGAAAACAAAGCTTGTCATCTTGAGATAACGAGATAAAGCCAATTATTTTATCTCGTTATCTCAAGATAAGCTATCTTGAAAAAAGAGAAAATAAAATAAAATGTATTTAATCATGTCCTTTTAGGGCCTCCATAAGCTACAACCAAGCTTACAGAAATCTGTCCGATCATTGCCAAAATATATTTGCTTTAAAATGGAAATCAACTCTTGATAGTCCTGTTGGACTTTGGTATGGAGGCCCTTAAAGGACATGATTAAATACATTTTATTTTCTCTGTTTTCTTGAGATAACCAGAAAAATAATTTGCAAAGAAGTGAAATTAACTCATTATCTCGAAAGAAGAGAGAAAATAAAATGTATTTAATCTTGTCCCTTTAGGGCTTCCCTAGGTTAAAATCAAGCTTACAGAAATCTTTCTGATGATTGCCAAAATATTTTTGCTTTAAAATGGAAATCAAATGTTGACATTCCTTTTGGACGTTTTGTACGGAGGCCCAAAAAGGACATGATTAATTACATTTTATGTTATCTGTTTTCTTGAGATAACGAGATTTTTTTATCTTATCTCAAGAAAACAAAGCTTGTTATCTTGAGATAACGAGATAAAGCAAATTATTTTATCTCGTTATCTCAAGATAACTTAATATCTTGAAAAAAGAGATGAGATAAAGTCTATTTAATTGTGAGATAACCAGAAAAATTATTTGCAAACTTGAAAAAAGAAGTGAAATTAACTCATTATCTCGAAAGAAGAGTGAAAATAAAATGTATTTAATCTTGTCCCTTTAGGGCTTCCGTAGTTATGCACTCACTCATAATGTAATTCGTGTCGGGTGTTATGAATACATATTTGAAAACCTTCTCCTGATTATTAATGACCAAGTCTCTCAATACAGACTCATGTCGGCGTTATCACGTAGCAGTTAGGTAAACATGGTACACGTAATGTTTGTTCTGAAGCACGGTACAGCTGAGGTAAAGCACATGTTTAAAGTCCTCCTGTAATACACGTGACCCAAAGCTACAGTTACCTCACACAGGTAACCTCCACCTCCACCTCCACCTCCATCTCCACCTGAGGGCCAGTTTAGACGCGTTTTAACACACGATTAACAGAAAACCTCTGCAATAATCGCAGCGTTGGAGTGTGTGTCACTGTGCTCACTGTGTCTCTGACTGCAGGCGTGTTGTAACAGCCCTCAGGGTAAAGTACAGTGCTGCATGCTAAATAACGCAGTGGGCAGTCTGGAGTATAACATCAGCAGCCACAAACCCTCCATTACGGCTCTATTCCTGTCCGACAAACGACTGCTGCTTTATTTTCAGTGTTTTAGTTTGTAGTGGTGAAACTATAGACACGACAAAACAGTTTAATTACAAAAAAACAAGTTTGTTTTTAAAGACAGGAGAGAAAGCCCAACTTGAAGAGGATCTAAAGATCAGAAAACATGAGGCGTACTTGTAATGTTTCAAACTTGAGAACTTCAAACATCAGGGGGTGTGACTGGAAGAACAGCAGGGGGCTTCAGAGAGGGTTTACCAAGGCGTGACAGCCGGGACAAAGAGTCCTTACCTCACAGAGGTGTGTAAGAAACACTTACCTCAGAAAAATACAAGGAAGAGCAAAACTAAACTATGATGAGCTGAAATCAATATTTACAGTACACTATAACTTTAAGTGTACATGACATAATTCAAGTTAACTGGAAATGTTTTAACCATAGACTGGATATATGATGGACAGCGTCGCCCCACCTTTTCCCATTGTACGGTTTTGAAGCCAAAATATCCTGAACGCTGCCATCTTCTACATTTTCTGCAGCCGGAGTCTGCACAGTAGGGAATTTGTGTGTTTCCACGGTAACAAGCTCCACCCTACAGCGTACCGTCCTGAGGTCCTACAGAGTTTCTCTCTACAGCAGCTGTCAATCAGAATGAAACAGGAAGTAAAACCCCGTTTTTAATCTCTAATCTTTAATCTCTTTTGAGGAAAAAGAGGCCTTCGTGCCGGTTGGCGGGCTGTGATTCGGGTCCTGCCCGGCTGCCTGGCTGTCTGCTCCTGGTTCTGTGCCCCTTCGGCCCTGGTGGCTCCTTTGGCTCTGTCTTGGGGGGCTGTGGGGGCAGTGTTGTGGAGGCGTTCCTTGGGGGGGCTGCTGGATCTCTCCCCCCTCGCCCCCCTTTTCTCCTGCTAGGTGACCAGGGGGTCGCCCTGGGTGCCCTGGCGGTACCTGTTTGCTTCCGGTCTGGGTCCTTGGCTTGTCCCCTGGCCTGGGTCTCCCGGCCTGACTGCTCTCGTGGCCCGGGTGCCGGGGTGGACCGCTCGGCTGATCTGACCCAAGTGGTATCATCCGCACCAGTGGTGGTCTTGTCACACAAATAGAACACAGCACGGAGGCAACCCTCTGCGACCCAAGCTTCAGTAATGATTGTGGACACTAAAGGCTGATTTATACTTCTGCGTTGAATCGACGGCATACCCTACGCCGGGGGTCCGCGTAGCTCCCGTACCTACGCCGAGGCCTACGCACGTAGCTGACGTGCACCTCCTCCAAAATGTAACTACGCGTAGAGCCGACGCGGACCACAAGCTCTGTGATTGGTCCGCTCGGCGGCTTTGTCTTTCCCGCATTCATATCACTTCCGGGATCCCGCACATCGGCCGCACATCGGCCGTGTATTTCATCTCCTCCTCTCTATTCTTCATGTAATCATGTCTGTATGATAAACAGCAACATGTATCAGCTGTAGATTAACAGAACACGCTCTGAATCTCTGTGGAAAAGTAAACAGAGATCGTAGCGGGACCGGAAGCAGGCGACCGGCTGTCAGAGAGACCACACTGCCCTCAAGCGTTTCGGCGGTGAATTGCTGCGCGACACGGACACATCGACGCACAAGCATGTGGTGCTCATGTCCGCGTCAGCCCCTGCTGCGTAGGGGAGACGCAGAAGTATAAATTAGCCTTAAGGGTTGCTTAATCCTTAGTATCACCGCACAGTGTTTTTTTGTCGTCATGGTGAGATGGTCCCTCTCCATCTAAGTGTCTTAGGTCTCTCTCTCCTTCTCTTTCCCTGTCCCTTTGTATATCTTTGTGTAATCTTTCTTTTACTTTATTTATTTATTTATTTATTTTTTGGTCCACCTAGGTGTGCACGCCCTCTTTTACTGAACAGCTGTCAATAAAAGAGAGGCCAGAGTTCTAAGAGGGATGGTGATGGTCACACGCTCACAGTCACAAGCACAGAAGAAAAATGTTCTCTTTCTTTTCTTTTGCTGCAAGAATAAATTGCATTAATATTTGACAGTTTGTGACAAACATGACACAAACCAGAAATATATATGCAGACAAGAGGAAAGAGAAAAAAAAAAAGAAAAGAAAAAAGAGGCCTTGAACACAAAACAGTCAAATACTAATTACATATCACCTCAGCATACGGATGTGAGAAACATTCGTACAACGTGTATTTGTTTTTTAAAGTTTGACTGCAGACAGAGTTTTTGACCTATACTGCAGGCAGCCACCAGGGGGAGCAGTTTCTGTGGTGGCCTCACTTCGAGCCGAGCAAGATGACGTCCATTTTATATACAGTCTATACTTTTAACATTGATGACAGAGGAACTACAGGGGCAACTTCAAGTGTTGAAAATGGAGCAAAAAAAATCGCAGTTCCTCAAGTGTCCACTTGAGGCTGGCTGTAGAAGCCAAGGCATCCTCAAACCCTCATGTTTAAATGCCCATTGTGACAGAAAAGTTAGCTTAACGGCAATATTCCACCAGACCTGTGTCAGGTCCATCTCCGGTCTGTCACGGCACCGGATCTGATAGGTTTCTATTCTAGTCAATGTGTTAACTTCCACTGGATCCACTCCGTTGTGTACCAGCTGCGTCTCTGATCCGGCAGGTCGGAGCCCTCCGGATCAGATACGCAAGACTTCTATGTTTGCCGGATGCCGGAGCACGACGCATCAATCTCAAAAGAGCAGATGGAGCGGGACAGGAAGTCAGGTTTCACCAAAACAAAATGAAAACATCCGGTTAATTTTCAGAATAAAACACTCTGTGTTATCACCAGATCGTATTTCACTTAACTACAACAACAAACCAAAGTCATGATGAGCGGAGCCAGGCCTGGAGTCAACAGGTCAGAGGTTTTCAGAGGACCAGAAAGACAACATGGATGAGGAGAGGAGGAGGAGGAGAATCCTTGATTCAGTGATTACCGCGGGAAAACCTCGGTCACATGACTCCAGCTGTCCGGAGGTCCTGCTCCGGACTGCAGTGGATCGGATACAAACCGGACATAGATCTGGTGGAAGTCCCAGGTTAAATCACTAAGGTATGGCCATGGCCGCACAAAGAGATAAATGATGCATCTCTAACTCCTCCCATTGCACAAAAGTGAAACTGAGGCTATGTTCACACTGCAGGCAAAAGTGGCCCAAATCCGATTTTTGGGGGTCAAGTGACCAGGTCAGATTTTTTAGAGGCTGTGTGAACACTCAAATCTGACCAGAAGGACCAGAAAGACAACATGGATGAGGAGAGGAGGAGAATCCTTGATTCAGGGATCACCATGAGGAAAACCTCGGTCACATGACTCCATCTGTCTGGAGGTCCTGCTGTGGATTAATAGACTTAGTCTTCGTGACTTCACCCGTCTGTTTCTGAAGCGCTGCTTTGAAGCTGATCATGGGGGGCGCCATATTGGAAATGCTGAACTCAATTTAACTTCTGTTGAGCTAGTGTGAGGTAAAGCGGCGGGACTTTAGCCTTTTTGCTAACAGCTACAGGGTGCCGCCTGTCAATCAAGTCAGCCATGTCCTTATTTGGGCAAAACTCAGAAGTTTAATTTCTTCAAAAATAACAAGTTATGGTTAAAATCGTACAGTGTGTGTCGATAGAGATATGAGCTGATCAGACCTGAACAGTTTTTTGAACCAGGCTGTAAACATGTTTATTTCTGCTGTAAAGATCGTCTTCTTTGAATGGGTGTGTATGTGGTTTCTGGTGTTTCTGCAGCCAGCCTCTAGTGGACACCTGAGGAACTGCAGTTTATCACACTTCTGTATGGGCTTCATATTTAAAGACTTAGTGTGAACACCCCATAACAGTTGGCAAAGTCAAGCATCATCAAAAGGAGAAATGTTTGAAAGACCCTGAAACATCATGGACCCTGATAATCTTCAACAGACCACTTGAAGATATTTCAGAGTTCCTGAAAGCTTTAAAAGTCTCTTGGAGTGACTTTACGAGTTTCACAGATCCTCTTCAGGGATCTCTAAACCTTCTTAGTAAACTTCCTGAATGAGGCCTGAAACCTCCTGGAGAACCCTGGGAACCTCTCCAGACTTTAAAACTGGTCTCCTGGCCCGGATGATGAGGAGAACAGCTGTCAGGTCTTGCGGGGGAAGGGAGCACGAGCCGCACAGCTCAAAGAAGCACATCAAACATGCAGCCGCGCGCTACCGTGAGACCCTCTGTCAGGTGAGACAGAGCGAGACCGGAAACATGGATCCTGCGCTACAAAATAAAAGCCTTTTCAAAAATTTTTTCCAATAATTATATATTTCACCCTTGCAAAATTAAATTAATCCAGGTTTTATCCCTACAGATGCAAAAAGCTAAAATTAAGAAACAGTAAAAGGCTAACTTCCCTTATTAGAGGGGGTTGTTGTCCCGTGGCTTTGTTATCTTGAGAAAGTGAGATGAAGAAATTGTTCAATTGGGAAGACCGGCTTTATTATCCTGTGATAACGACAGAAATAAGTTGAGATTTCAAGAACACAACTGAAATGAAATTTAACAAATATTTTAAAACCAAATAATTATGTTTGCTGAGCTGAGACACAAGTTTGACACTTCACAAGGACTGTGGGTTTAAAAAAAACAAATATTACAGAGAACAAAGTAACCAAAATCAACAGTCTTCTTTTCTTTCTTACTAGGTTAAAACCACAGACTGTATAAAATATGGAGGTAGTATCAGTGACATCACCCATCTGTTTCTGTTTCTGACGTAAAGAGGCGGGCTTTGAGCCTCCTCGCCAACAACTGCGGTGTTCCCGTCTGTCAATCAAGTCAGCTGTGCCTCTCATTGGAAGATTTGTAATCTTAATATCTTTGATATTGCTGCGTTATGAAAAAATTCACCCCCCGTACAATGTGTGCCGATCGGGAAATGAGCTATCCAGACTACACTCGTCTTTTGAACCAGGCTGTAAACATGTTTATTTCTGCTGTAAAGATTGGCTTTTTTTAATTGGTGTGTATGTGGTTTCCGGTACTTTCAGAGCCAGCCTCAAGTGGATCCTCAATGAACTGCAGTTTTTAACACTTCCGCATTGGAGTCACTTGGATATATTTTAGACCGGGGGTTGGTGCTTGGTTAAAACTAAGTGGCAACCTCAGGTCTTAAATTATGAAGCCCATCTGGAAGTGTTAGAAACTGCAGTTCCTCGAGCGTCCACTAGAGGCTGGCTGCAGAAACACCGGAAACCACATACACACCCATTCAAAGAAGACGATCTTTACAGCAGAAATAAACATGTTTACAGCCTGGTTCAAAAAAACTGCTTGGCTCTACATAGCTAATTTCTCTATCGGCACACACTATACAGGGGGTGATTCTAACGCAGCGGTTCAGAAGATATTAAGATTACAAGTTTTTGCCCAAATAACACATAGCTGTTGGCTAGGAGGCTCAAACCTCGCCATTTTACGTCACGGTTTCACTGGTTGAGTTCCGCATTTCCAATATGGCTCCTGCCGATAATTGGCTTCAGCGCTCAGGAACAGATGGGTGACGTCACGGATACTACGTCCATTATTTATACAGTCTATGATTCAGATGTTAATAAATAATAACATGGTATAATATAGTTTAATATGATAATAAG
>NC_048280.1:1966917-1976917 GCF_009762535.1 Notolabrus celidotus
TAAAGAGTTAAACCGTGTGCTTATTTAAGTTATTCAGATATTTTATCCGGACACCAGAGTTCACATCATGACACCAGGTAACGTTAAACCGGTACGTCTGCTTGCTTTTTGTAAGCTAGCTAACGATAACAAAGTTTAGCCATTGTTACGTTAACGTTAACAATCTGACAAAGCTACAAATCAACACATGACCTCATCACATCATCAGCATCCTGATAAAAGAAAAGTAGTTTAAAAAGATCTGTACTCATCAATTTAGCCGGTGACGGTGCTCATGGGTAATGTAGTCTTCATCCCAGAAAAACACTACCGACTTTATCCAAAGGGGGCGCCAGAATCAGCACATAAAAACTCCTTACTGTGCCTTTAATCAATTAGACACAGACATATGTAAGAAGAGTGATGTGGTTCAGTAGAAGTGTTGAAGTTTCAGACGGAGAAACTCTACAACCAGGACTTTGCTAGCTAAAAGAGCTAAATAGCTATGAACGGGATGGAATGCTTCACTGCTCTTTGAGAACTCAAGAGTTAAACCGTGTGCTTATTTAAGTTATTCAGATATTTTATCCGGACACCAGAGTTCACATCATGACACCAGGTAACGTTAAACCGGTACGTCTGCTTGCTTTTTGTAAGCTAGCTAACAGTTACAAAGTTTAGCCATTGTTACGTTAACGTTAACAATCTGACAAAGCTACAAATCAACATATGACTTCATCACATCATCAGCATCCTGATAAAAGAAAAGTAGTTTAAAAAGATCTGTACTCATCAATTTAGCCGGTGACGGTGCTCATGGGTAATGTAGTCTTCATCCCAGAAAAACACTACCGACTTTATCCAAAGGGGGCGCCAGAATCAGCACATAAAAACTCCTTACTGTGCCTTTAATCAATTAGACACAGACATATGTAAGAAGAGTGATGTGGTTCAGTAGAAGTGGAAGTTCAGTGTTTAGGGGGACTCTAAATATATTTGGTTTTTCAGATTATAAACTCAGATTAGGGTTCAGATTATGAGCTGGGGGGATTTTACTGTTGTTTTTTTTCCACTTAAGAGGTCTTTAAGCAGTAAAAACACAACCTTGAAATGTGAACCAAACAGCACAACATCCAGGAAATCTACTCCCCCTTTTTGTATAACTGCATCTTTGAATTTGGGGGCACTTTGAGACGTCACTGGGGGAAGGAGACGCATACTTTTCTTTGTTTGAGGAAACAAAAGACAGATGGCAGATTTACGGCAGCCTCATGTATTCCTCCGCTGCTTTTCCCTCCAGCTGCGACAAACATTCACATTCTCCGCTGCTGCCGAGGAAATGCCTCTTTTCTCTCTTCTCCTGCCCGTCTGAGTCGCTCCCCGCGCTCAGATGAGCTCGCTCTGATTATAAAAACATGTGCTGGGAAAGTGAAGAGCAGAGGGAAGCGCTCTACCTGTTCCAGGACACAAACAAACAGAGTAAGAGCAGCTAACTGTGGTTTCTAACAGATGATCGGTCTGACAAGTTATTTATCACCTTCAATGCAAATCTCAAAATTGTTGTTTTTGCAAAAATGGACGATATTTCCGAATCCTTTACCGACTCTACGTAGTGCTGGACACACTTGCGATGACTTTAATACAGATTTAGGGAACAGATCCCCCCCTGATGGTAGCGCAGGAGTGACCACATTAGTTGTCTAAGTTATTCTTGAGTGTGTGGTAGGGCTGGGCGATATAGCCAAAAAGTTAAATCTCGATTTTTTCAGCTTAAAATCCGATTCACGATTTTAATCGTTTTTTTCTGTGTAAATAAACAAAATTCAAAAAATGTTACGTCCCTCCAGGATTTCGCGGGATTTTTTTGTGATTGTTGCGGCCCCAAAAAGCCTGATTTTGTGACAGCTTTTTGAAAAAATTGCGGTGAAAGTTGCGATTATTTTTTTTTGCTTTTGTCCCCCAATAACATCTCAGGGGCAAGTAAATACGCTAAATTACAGTTGTTTTTAGAAAGCATTCTTGATGTGGCCACTGACTGTATTTTGATTCTCTTGATTCACAGAAAAATGCCATGAAAGGACTGTATTGCACATTTACGACGGTCCCTGAATGCACCTCGCAGCGACTGATGCACAGTCAGTTCACGGCACTCTGAAATTAATCTGCATCTTTGATGACAAGTAGTTGATCAAAACTTACTGAATGTGTCTGATGTTTCACCAAACTGGATTAAATCAAGCTGTAGATGCAGAGCTTTTTACGGTAATAGCGGCAACAACGTCAAACATCAAATAGTAAACAGATGTCCCCCGGTTGTGTCTTTGTCACTAACACACACCGGGGGTAAAAATCCTCAATGAAGATGAGACAGATGCATGGAGGTGAGGAGAGCTGGTTCATAAAGCACACCTGCTGCAGGTAGAGACCAAGCTAACACTGAGCCCCTCAATCTATAAATAACAACGTTGTCGTGGTCACTTGTCCTGCCTGCAGTCCCCTCTTTTCACCCGTTCTCTGTGCGTGTTTTGTTTTTGAAAAGTGCCGATCAAGTGAGGACTTATGTTTATGTTCCAAGGAAGTCAAATTGATGACAAAACCGATGACGTGCAGGGGCTGAGATTGAGGTAATTGGTCAAATTTGCGGGAAAGTTGCGGTGATTGTAAAAAATTGCAAGGCCGCGAAAAAATCGCGATGATTGGTTGAATTTGCGTTGATAGTTGCGATCGCGAAATCGCAACTTCCTGGAGGGACTGAATGTTTTTTTTATTGGATGCCAAAACATCAGCATATAACTGTATAGGCAATATAACTTTTGCTGAGGTCATTTTAACAACACTTGCATGGGCACTAGTGTTCATTTTGGCGGCTATTTTAGATTTAGTCTTTAGACAAAAATGTTGGTTTTAGTCACATTTTAGTCTTTTCAGCCCTTTTTAGTCTCAGTCTAGTTTCAGTCACATTTTACTCTTTGATTTTTGCCAAATCATTTTCTCTCGTTAAAATAATTCATGTAGTGGATCAGATATCGGCATCAGGGTTATACCAAGTGTTCAAATAGTCAATATTTCACTCTTTTAACACTTTTGTGTAATATCTTAAGTTTAATGATTTAGCCTCTAACTGCTAAAAAGTAAAAAGGAAACATTCTTGATGTGACCACTGTGAAGATATTTTGATTCTCTTGATTCAAATAAAAATGCCAAAAACACAATATAAGGGCTGTATTGCTCTTTTACGACGGTCCCTGAATGCACCTGCAGTGACAGGCACACTGGACAGACCGTCAGCTCACGTCACTCTGAAATGCATCTTCATCTTTGATGACGAGGAGTTGATCCAAACTTACTAAATGTGTCTGATGTTTCACCAAACTGGATTAAATCAAGCTGTAGACACGGAGCTTTTTACGGTAACCACGGCAACAACGTCAAACATCAAATATTAAACAGACGTCCCCCGGTTGTGTCTTTGTCACTAACGCACACCAGGGGGGTCAAAATCCTCAATGAAGATGAGACAGATGCATGGAGGTGAGGAGAGCTGGTTCATAAAGCACACCTGCTGCAGGTAGAGACCAAGCTAACATCCCTCATGTATATCCTGAGTTTGTTTGTTTCTCTTACTCGTCTATCAGTCATGCGCAAACAAATGTTGACCGCAGTCTGTTTATGATACAGCGCCAGTCCTCCTGGTGTGGTGACTGTGTGTATTACGTGGACCGGGTCAAAATAGTAGAGAGCCAGGGAGACATTAAACTCGATGTTGAGATTTAATTTTTTTCATATCGATTGAAAAAATAAAATCGAATTAATTCGGTTAATCGCCCAGCTCTAGTGTGTGGTGTTGATACGACTAGTTTACCGCTCTAGACTGGATCTGGATCAGGGTAAGCAGGACTGATGCTCGCTCTGTTCTGTAACCCGGGGGTCTTTGCTGCTGCTCTCCCTGCCTTGGCTTTCCATGTATGCACATGAAAGAGAAGGGAGGTGTGCTCTGCCCACCTCAGGGTTTGGCATTCCACAAAGGCACATGGAAGGGCAGGGAGCTCCCAGAACAGAGCCTTACTGCATGCACGTAATAAAGGATTTAGATGAGAGTGGTCCTGACTGAACTACTTATGTTACGGACTGCTGGCTCTGTTAAACAGGAAGGAGGCGGGGTTTGTGACCTGTACCGTAGCCAGTCAGCAGAGGGAGCTCTAAGTCTTTAAGCCTCACAGCAAAAAGAACTCATGCATCCATTTTACTCTCCATTACACCCGACGACATTCAGCATTGAGAGACAGGTAAAAACTGTCATCATAGCTAGGGATGCACCGATCCGATCCCTGTATCGGATATCGGTGACAAAGGGCCGATATATAGTGCAGATCCATACGGCAGATCTATTCATCAGTCCCTCCAGGAAGTTGCAATTTCGCGATCGCAACTATCAACGCAAATTCAACCAAATAGCGCGATTTTTTTGCGGCCCTGCAATTTTTTACAATCACCGCAACTTTCCCGCAAATTTGACCAATTACCTCAATCTCAGCCCCTGCACGTCATCGGTTTCGTCATCAATTTGACTTCCTAGGAACATAAACATAAGTCCTCCCTTGATCGGCACTTTTCAACAACAAAACACGCACAGAGAACGGGTGAAAAGAGGGGACTGCAGGCAGGACAAGTCACCATGACAACGTTATTATTTATAGATTGAGGGGCTCAGTGTTAGCTTGGTCTCTACCTGCAGCAGGTGTGCTTTATGAACCAGCTCTCCTCACCTCTATGCATCTGTCTCCTCTTCATTGAGGATTTTTACCCCCGGTGTGCGTTAGTGACAAAGACACAACCGTGGGACGTCTGTTTACTATTTGATGTTTGACGTTGTTGCCGTGGTTACCGTAAAAAGCTCTGCATCTACAGCTTGATTTAATCCAGTTTGGTGAAACATCAGACACATTCAGTAAGTTTTGATCAACTCCTCGTCATCAAAGATGCAGATTCATTTCAGAGTGCCGTGAACTGACTGTGCATCAGTCGCTGCGAGGTGCATTCAGGGACCGTCGTAAATGTGCAATACAGTCCTTTCATGGCATTTTTCTGTGAATCAAGAGAATCAAAATACAGTCAGTGGCCACATCAAGAATGTTTTCTAAAAACAACTGTAATTTAGCATATTTACTCACCCCTGAGATCACCGCAATTTTTTCAAAAAGCTTTCGCAAATTCAGGCTTTTGGGGACGCAACAACCACACAAAAAATCCCGCAAAATCCTGGAGGGACTGAGTCATCTCAGTTCTATGTTTTTCTGTGTTTACAGCCATGTGCGTCTCCTACTTAATCAGAGCCGGCCGGTCTGTGCATTTTTTGCCCGGTGGAGCATGATGGAGGATAACTACAGAGGCTCTGCAGGTTAGCTGCATGTCACGCTTCTCTTGCTAACAACTCCACCGGAAACTTGCAACATGTGCAGCGCTAATGTTTCCACGGATGGCGGTCACACAGAAAAATATAATGGAAGCCCAAAGGAAGAAGTTTACGTCAGCTGTAGCCGACTGCAAAGAAGGAAGAGACCTTCTATTAATGGATTCAAAGTGTGAAAACACGGACAGGTTATTGGATTGGAAGGTCAGAAAAGCCTGAAGTTGCCAAAACATGATTCTATCCTCACATTAAGGAATAGAGATTGTCAAATCAATGCCAGGATCTGATCGGCTAGTATCCGTATCGGCAAAAGCGACCAAAGCCCAGGTATCAATATCGGTATCAGGACCTAAAAAGTGGGATCAGTGCATCCCTAATCATAGCATGAGACTGTGCTCTGCCCTCCATCTCCAGTCTCATCTGTGGCGTCCTTTTTAGGTCATGTCCTGCTTTCTGCCCTCCACCCTCGACCTATCAGTCCCTCCAGGATTTTGCGGGATTTCTTTGTGGTTGTTGCGTCCCCAAAAGCCTGAATTTGCGACAGCTTTTTGAAAAAATTGCGGTGAAAGTTGTGATTATTTTTTTTTTGCTTTTTTCCCCCAATAACATCTCAGGGGCAAGTAAATACGCTAAATTACAGTAGTTTTTAGAAAGCATTCTTGATGTGGCCACTGACTGTATTTTGATTCTCTTGATTCACAGAAAAATGCCATGAAAGGACTGTATTGCACAGTTACGACGGTCCCTGAATGCACCTCGCAGCGACTGATGCAGTCAGTTCACGGCACTCTGAAGTGAATCTGCATCTTTGATGACGAGGAGTTGATCAAAACTTACTAAATGTGTCTGATGTTTCACCAAACTGGATTAAATCAAGCTGTAGATGCAGAGCTTTTTACGGTAACCACGGCAACAACGTCAAACATCAAATAGTAAACAGACGTCCCCCCGGTTGGGGTAAAAATCCTCAATGAAGATGAGACAGATGCATGGAGGTGAGGAGAGCTGGTTCATAAAGCACACCTGCTGCAGGTAGAGACCAAGCTAACACTGAGCTATAAATAACGTTGTCATGGTGACTTGTCCTGCCTGCAGTCCCCTCTTTTCACCTGTTCTCCGTGCGTGTTTTGTTGTTGAAAAGTGCCGATCAAGTGAGGACTTATGTTTATGTTCCAAGGAAGTCAAATTGATGACAAAACCGATGACGTGCAGGGGCTGGGATTGAGGTAATTGGTCAAATTTGCGGGAAAGTTGCGGTGATTGTAAAAAATTGCAGGGCCGCGAAAAAATCGCGCTGATTGGTTGAATTTGCGTTGATAGATGCGATCGCGAAATCGCAACTTCCTGGAGGGACTGACCTATCACGCTGTGAGGGTCATGTGTGAGCGAGCGACTGGAAACTTTCAGGCATGAGTCCTGAAGTTTCTTGAAAAGAAGGGCTTAGTATGTACATAAGGTCTTTATTCAGACACTAGGCAGGCTGTGGGTTTGGATTTGAGCGTATGGAAACCTCCTTCGGATTGCCACGAAGCTAAAATGTCGTATGTATAAAAACAGAGTTGTTCTCCTGAGCTCATAATAAGTGGGCCCTCTTAAGATATGTGGTTCTCACGAGGCAGCGCCACAAACATGTAATGCTCTTATAGGATATACTGCATTGCTTTAGATTAAACAAGCCAACAGGATGTGAAGAGGTTTAAATTTAACAGACGTTGGAGAGCAACGTAACAAAACAGAAATCAGGGGACGGCCGAAACATCGAGAGGACAATATATATATATATCAGCGCCACCATGTGGAGTCGTTAAATATAGATATCATGACACGTCACGATATCTCATGGACTAAAGAGCATGAAATGCTCCCAAATGTCAAGTGCAGGAGAAATGTTATTTGCGCCACCATGAGGTGTCATGAAGTAGTGACATCATCAGTCAAACTGTTTTATTTTAAAATTAGAATATTAAAATCTGACGCCAGCGATACGTTGATTATATCACACAAATCAGGATGACAACATGAGGCAGTATTCATGTTTTGTCCCACCCATACCAGGTACAATAATAAAACATTCCCTGCACCATCAATGCGTGTACTTTCAAGGATTTAGCTGCGTTCTCAGGATAATACCGGATAATATTCCTGAAGCGTGGTGTTCGTTCTGTTATTACCATAAAGGATCTGAATAGAAAGAGCCTTGGGGACTTGGAGCGCTCACAGTAAATACACAGAGGCGGGTGGAGCCAGGTAGGGAAGCCGTGACCGACCCTGGATCAGTTGTGGTGGTCGCTGAGTAAACGCACAGAGCTTTAACTTCCAGCTGAGAGATGAAATCTGATCCTCTGGAGGTTTAAAGACCTGATGGAGGGGACTGAGAGCCGTGTTCACGCCGAGGACTCCACCCGTCTCTGTGCTCTGTTCTAACAAACTACCAGTGTCTGCGGAGGAACACTCACACACTCTGTTATCCTCCGCCTCCCGACAGTTTAACAGTAAACCCTGTCTGACCTCCACCTCCTACATCTGGAGAGCCTTTGTTCAAAGTTCACAAACCTTTATTTGCACCTCTGTGGAGATCAGTGTCTCCACCAGAGACGGGGTCCTAAAGGAAATCTGCTGCTGTGAAAAAGCCATTTGACCAGAGCACTTTGCAGCATTTAGCAAGTTACAGTGGCAAGGACAAACTTCCTTTAACAGGCAGAAACCTCCAGCAGGACCAGACTCATGTTAGACACACATCTGCTGAGACCGTGTTGGAGAGAGGGATAGAGGGAGAGGAAGAGAGAGAGAGAGAGATGATAGTGGGGAGACGGATAGTAGTAGTTGTAGCAGCTGGAGTCTGGCACGTCCACAGCAGCAGAGATCCAGAGGAACCTACGAGACAAGGGAGCTCAGGGACTCTAGAAAGGTCTATGGTTAGTAACTTTAATGGGACAGGAAGAGTTAAAAAAAAGAGACAGGCAGAGAGAGGAGAGCAGTCTAAGCCTATAGCAGCATAACTAAGACCTGGTCCAAGCCTGATCCAGCTCTCACTATAAGCTTTATCAAAAAGGAAAGTTTGAAGCCTACTCTTAAAAGTAGAGAGGGTGTCTGCCTCCCAGACCCTGAATGGTAGATGATTCCAAAGGAGAGAGGCCTGATAACTGAAGGCTCGACCTCCCATACTACTTTTAGAGACTTAAAGTGAGATGATTAGGCCTGCATGCTGGGAGGGTAGTGTTCTCTAGGGGTAATAGGGGCACTATGAGCTCTTTATAAAAGGGTTTGAGGAACCTACGAGACAAGGGAGCTCAGGGACTCCAGAAAGGTCTATGGTTAGTAACTTTAATGGGACAGGAAGAGTTAAAAAAAAGAGACAGGCAGAGAGAGGAGAGCAGTCTAAGCCTATAGCAGCATAACTAAGACCTGGTCCAAGCCTGATCCAGCTCTCACTGTAAGCTTTATCAAAAAAGAAAGTTTGAAGCCTACTCTTAAAAGTAGAGAGGGTGTCTGCCTCCCGGACCCTGACTGGTAGATGATTCCAAAGGAGAGGGGCCTGATAACTGAAGGCTCAACCTCCCATACTACTTTTAGAGACTTTAGGTGCGATGAGCAGGCCTGCATGTTGGGAGCGTAGTGTTCTAGAGGGGTACTATGAGCTGTGTCTGATCCTAGTGTATCAGTTCCCCTGGCAGTCTAAGCCTATAGCAGCATATCTAACTTCTTTATATTTCTATGAACAGATTAGAATAATCCTCGATCTCAGGACCGTGTTTAGAGGGATACTCTCAGGTGGGCAGCACCAGCACCAGCCAAAACCTGTTCCCGTATGTTGAAAGTCTCACTTCTCTCCGTTTATTTCTCTCAACCTGAGGAATTCGCTGAGAAGAGGTTTCGAGAGGAGGATAATCTCGACCTCCATGATGTGTGTGTGATGTGATGTTATCTGAATAAAAGCTCAGATAAGCTGTGAGGACAACATTTCATCCCTGTGACGTAGTCGCAGCAGTGTTTGTCCAGACAGAAGTTCATCATATAGAATAAAAACCACAGACTGAGCTGGGGCGTGTTGGTCTCTTATAATGACAGTTTAAACATCAGCCTCTTATAAAAGGTGAAAAACACACCTGGGCTGTTATCCACTGTGAGAGAAAACACTGCATTATGAAGATATATGGAATTACCTGCTCAATAAATAGAGACTGTCAGCTGTAATCTAACCTGATTATAACTCTCGCTGGAGCCTCCAGAACCACACTTAGGGATAATATCAAGGTGAGAGGAGGAGAGAAAGGGGAACACCTTCCACAGTCCCTGGTTTCAAAGCTCCAGTGAGGAGTTTTAGTTGGTTATGATCCAGACACAAATTAATACTGTTGTCTCTTTCTGGTCTACAAAAGCAAACAAGACCATCAGCATCAGGTCGGTGTCACACTGATCCACTGAAACAGCCTCTTCTGACTCTTTCAGTGGCACAGATTGTCAATGAGTCAGGTATCTTAAAGAGCTCCCAACATGCAGACCTGCTCGTCGTACCTACAGTCCCTAAAAGTAGTATGGGAGGTCGAGCCTTCAGTTATTAGGTCCCTCTTCTTTGGAATCTACCAGTCAGGGTCCAGGAGGCAGACCCCC
>NC_048280.1:1981917-1994417 GCF_009762535.1 Notolabrus celidotus
TCGTGTTTCTACTTTGAGTGAACCGGCTCCCAGCCGGGAAAACCGATTCCATTGCGGCTCCAACTCTTTGCTGGTCTAGAACCACGAACCGCTTACGTCAGGGGCGAGGGGCAGGGTGGCCGTGATCAAAAACACAAACCAGACCTGTTTCCGTCATCGTCCTGCAGCGAAGAAATAAAAGAGACTAATGGACTCCAAGGCAGAGCAGCGATCGGCCGAGGAGACAAGCTGCCGTTGTCCGCCATCGTTGTTGTTGTGAGGGAAAGTTCCTAGCGCTGCTGGGAACGTAAATCTGACGTCATGAAATGCCCGTTCCATGGGTTTGAGTGGGGGGGAAAAACAAACAGGTGCCGTGTTGGTTCACGAGTTCAACCAGCTCCAAACCAGCGCGAGCACCAGCCAGGAAATACAACCCGGTTCACAAGTTCAACCAGCTCCAAACCAGTGTGAGCACCAGCCAGGAAATACAACCATTGGTTGGAAAGAGGTACCACTCTCCTCACAGCAAGCTCCTTTGAGTTCCTGTTTGTGGTATCAGCACACCGACACTATCACAACCTCTGCTGGTCCGTTCTTCTCGTCATATGTCATCGGGGGATCTCAGTGCTGATTGGCCATCACCTCACGAGTGACGTTTCATTCGAGCATGACTCGCTCCATTTACTCAATTCACATCTCCAGACAAGAACTAATTGTGTCTTTACATTGACAATCAATCTTTATTGATACAGTGCCAAATCACAAGAAACGTTCTCCTCAGACTCTTTCCAAACAGAGCAGGTCTAGACCGGATCAGATCCAGTCCCATCTTACAGACAGGACGAGGTAAGGAAGGACCATTAGGGTTTGATGTAAGGAGGTATGAGTAGGAATTGAGGTAAGGAGGGACAAGTAGGGTTTGAGGAAAGGAGGGACAAGCAGGGATCGAGGAAAGGAGGGATGGGTATTATCTTAAGACTCTTTCCAAACAGAGCAGGTCTAGACTGTACTCTATGTTCTATTATCAACAAAGATCCAACATCAAGACCGGATCAGATCCAGTCCCATCTTCCAGACAGGACTCAGGCTGATCTCATCTTAATCCACCATGAGCAGAGCACTTTGCAGCATTTAGCAAGTTACAGTGGCAAGGACAAACTTCCTTTAACAGGCAGAAACCTCCAGCAGGACCAGACTCATAACTCAGACTTCACGTGTAATTCACTCATGAGGATACTTTAATTCACTTCTGGTGTGAACACAGTATTAGAAAGCAAAGCCAGGGTGAGAAGCTGATCCACCAGGTGAGGATGCACCTGCATGAAAAGTGTTTCTTTTGTTTCTCCTCATCCGGATCCCCTGAGTTCCTTCAACTCTCTACCTCGTGGGTTACAGTCTCACTTGCTTTAAGCGCTCAAGAGGAGTTTAACAGTGCTGATTTCAGTCCAGCAGAACCCCCCCGGAGCTTTAATGAACATATTTTAATAATAACATTTTACACTGTGATCAGTCGACATGTTTCTGGTGTTTCTGAGTGAACAGTCTGAGTCTTTGTCTTCAGAGAAGAAACTTTTTCCATCCAGAATGAAAAACACATTTTACTGTAAAAGACGACAGAGATTCAAATCAATAACAGACTGTGTGTGTGTGTGTGTGTGTGTGTGTGTGTGTGTGCATATGTGTGTGTGTGTGTGTGTGTGTGTGCATATGTGTGTGTGTGTGTGTGTGTGTCTAGCTTTCTAGGTTTATGGAAACAGCTTTGACTGTACAAACAGAGAGAGAAGATCAGGTGACAGATATTTATCTCCATCATGTCTGTTTGTTTGTTAATACCTTCATGGAAAGCAGTGTGTCACAATGTGTGTGTTTGTGTGTGTTTGTGTGTGTGTGTGTTTGTGTGTGTGTTTGTGTGTACATGTATTTCTCATGCTGTGGCCACATGTTTGCAGTATAGAGTAATGCACAATACAATAAACATGCCCAAACCTGTGTGACAGATTGTTTGCCTGTACCAGCTGTGCAGTGTGTGTGTGTGCGTGTGTGCGTGTGTGCGTGTGTGTGTGTGTGTGTGTGTATGTGTGTGTGTATGTGTGTGTGCTTGCGTGCGTGCGTGCGTGAGTTCTGGCTTCTTCAGTTCTGACCAGACCGGGGAAGATCTAGAAAATAAAAGCCTCTAAAGGGGCATTTCAACCGGAGAGATTTTACCCGTGAACTATGTGCGTTTCAACCGGTGGACCCAGGGTCTAACTTTAGTTCAGGGGTAGATAATCTCCCCCCTAAAAAGCCCCTGCTAGGGGGGTAGTACTTTTCATAGGTTCCGGGACTTTCAGGGGGGGCGGGGCCTGCAATGCTGAACGTGTCTGATTGGTAGATTAACCGCAGTGTTTTTATTCCACCCTCCGTCCACAATAACATCACACACATCTGTGATTCACTTGATTTCTCTTTCTTTTATTAGTTTTTATTTGTTCTATCTTTTTTGTATGTTTGTGTACTTTTCAAAAGAAGAAGCTGTGATTCTCTTGATTTAGCAGCTTGTAACAGTAGTCTTCTCTCAGCCCACCGTGAATGTGTCAGGTAGGCTACCTTTTGTGGCTTACCTGTGGAGACAAAACATGATGTACAGTTCTTACCTTTCTTACCTTTTGTAGCTTACCTGTGGAGACAAAACATGATCCAGGGAGCAGAGCTCTGTAGATAGCTGATACGGGTCCTATTTATAACCTCATTGATCCTTTGATGTATCTCTTATGACTATGACATCGTCTCTCTTCATGATGTCATCAAAATGTTTAATTGAAGAAATGTTTCCCTTGGCCTTTTCTCCGATCAAGTCCAAACTACACAAATTTTGTAGTAAACCGATAGCCTAACTTTGGGAACAAAACATGGTGATACAGTGATTACCTTACTTACCTTTTGTAGCCTACCTGTGGAAGAAACATGATCCCAGCCGTTGAGCAAGGTCTCTACCCGGTAACTGGAGGTCCTGCAGGACTAGAGCTCTGTAGATAGCTGATACGGGTCCTATTTATAACCTTGCTGATCCTTTGATGTATCTCTTATGACTATGACATCGTCTCTCTTCATGATGTCATCAAAATGTTTAATTGAAGAAATGTTGCCCTTGACCTTTTCTCCGATCAAGTCCAAACTACACAAATTTTGTAGTAAACCAGTAACCTACCTGTGGAAACAACATGGTTATTCAGTTCTTACCTTACTTACCTTTTGTAGCCTACCTGTGGAAGAAACATGATCCAGGGAGTAGAGCTCTGTAGATAGCTGATTCGGGTCCTATTTATAACCTCATTGATCCTTTGATGTATCTCTTATGACTATGACATCGTCTCTCTTCATGATGTCATCAAAATCTTTCATTGAAGAAATGTTGCCCTTGGCCTTTTCTCCGATCAAGTCCAAACTACACAAATTTTGTAGTAAACCGTTAGCCTAGATTCTTGGACAAAACATGGTTATACAGTTCTTACCTTACTTACCTTTTGTAGCCTACCTGTGGAAACAACATGGTTATTCAGTTCTTACCTTACTTACCTTTTGTAGCCTACCTGTGGAAGAAACATGATCCAGGGAGTAGAGCTCTGGAGATAGCTGATACGGGTCCTAATTATAACCTCATTGATCCTTTGATGTATCTCTTATGACTATGACATCGTCTCTCTTCATGATGTCATCAAAATCTTTCATTGAAGAAATGTTGCCCTTGGCCTTTTCTCCGATCAAGTCCAAACTACACAAATTTTGTAGTAAACCGTTAGCCTAGATTCTTGGACAAAACATGGTTATACAGTTCTTACCTTACTTACCTTTTGTAGCCTACCTGTGGAAACAACATGGTTATTCAGTTCTTACCTTACTTACCTTTTGTAGCCTACCTGTGGAAGAAACATGGTGATACAGTGATTACCTTACTTACCTTTTGTAGCCTACCTGTGGAAGAAACATGATCCAGGGAGTAGAGCTCTGGAGATAGCTGATACGGGTCCTAATTATAACCTCATTGATCCTTTGATGTATCTCTTATGACTATGACATCGTCTCTCTTCATGATGTCATCAAAATGTTTAATTGAAGAAATGTTGCCCTTGACCTTTTCTCCGATCAAGTCCAAACTACACAAATTCTGTAGTAAACCGATAGCCTACCTGTGGAGACAAAACATGGTTATACAGTGATCACCTTACTTACCTTTTGTAGCCTACCATTGGAGACAAAGCATGGTGATACAGTGTTTACCTTACTTACCTTTTGTAGCCTACCTGTGGAAGAAACATGGTTGTTCAGTTCTTACCTTACTTACCTTTTGTAGCCTACCTGTGGAAGAGACATGATCCAGGGAGTAGAGCTCTGTAGATAACAGATACGGGTCCTATTTATAACCTCATTGATCCTTTGATGTATCTCTTATGACTATGACATCGTCTCTCTTCATGATGTCATCAAAATGTTTAATTGAAGAAATGTTTCCCTTGGCCTTTTCTCCAATCAAGTCCAATCTACACAAATTTTGTAGTAAACCAATAGCCTAACTTCGAGGACAAAACATGGTGATACAGTTATTACCTTACTTACCTTTTGTAGCCTACCTGTGGAAGAAACATGATCCCAACCGTTGAGCAAGGTCTCTACCCGGTAACTGGAGGTCCTGCAGGACTAGAGCTCTGTAGATAGCTGATACGGGTCCTATTTATAACCTTGCTGATCCTTTGATGTATCTCTTATGACTATGACGTCATCTCTCTTTATGATGTCATCAAAATCTTTCATTGAAGAAATGTTTCCCTTGGCCTTTTCTCCGATCAAGTCCAAACTACACACATTTTGTAGTAAACCGTTAGCCTAGATTCTTGGACAAAACATGGTTATACAGTTATTACCTTACTTACCTTTTGTAGCCTACCTGTGGAAGAAACATGGTTGTTCAGTTCTTACCTTACTTACCTTTTGTAGCCTACCTGTGGAAGAAACATGATCCAGGGAGCAGAGCACTGTAGATAACAGATACGGGTCCTATTTATAACCTCATTGATCCTTTGATGTATCTCTTATGACTATGACATCGTCTCTCTTCATGATGTCATCAAAATCTTTAATTGAAGAAATGTTGCCCTTGACCTTTTCTCCGATCGAGTCCAAACTACACACATTTTGTAGTAAACCAGTAGCCTACCTGTGGAAACAACATGGTTATTCAGTTCTTACCTTACTTACCTTTTGTAGCCTACCTGTGGAAGAAACATGATCCCAACCGTTGAGCAAGGTCTCTACCCGGTAACTGGAGGTCCTGCAGGACTAGAGCTCTGTAGATAGCTGATACGGGTCCTATTTATAACCTTGCTTATCCTTTGATGTATCTCTTATGACTATGACATCGTCTCTCTTCATGATTTCATCAAAATCTTTCATTGAAGAAATGTTTCCCTTGACCTTTTCTCCGATCAAGTCCAAACTACACAAATTTTGTAGTAAACCGATAGCCTACCTGTGGAGACAAAACATGGTTATACATTGATTACCTTACTTACCTTTTGTAGCCTACCTGTGGAAACAACATGGTTATTCAGTTCTTACCTTACTTACCTTTTGTAGCCTACCTGTGGAAGAAACATGGTTATTCAGTTCTTACCTTACTTACCTTTTGTAGCCTACTTGTGGAAACAACATGGTTATTCAGTTCTTACCTTACTTACCTTTTGTAGCCTACCTGTGGAAGAAACATGATCCAGGGAGTAGAGCTCTGTAGATAACTGATACGGGTCCTAATTATAACCTCATTGATCCTTTGATGTATCTCTTATGACTATGACATCGTCTCTCTTCATGATGTCATCAAAATGTTTAATTGAAGAAATGTTTCCCTTGGCCTTTTCTCTGATCAAGTCCAAACTACACACATTTTGTAGTAAACCGATAGCCTAGATTCTTGGACAAAACATGGTGATACAGTGATTACCTTACTTACCTTTTGTAGCCTACCTGTGGAAGAAACATGATCCCAACGGTTGAGCAAGGTCTCTACCCGGTAACTGGAGGTCCTGCAGGACTAGAGCTCTGTAGATAGCTGATACGGGTCCTATTTATAACCTTGCTGATCCTTTGATGTATCTCTTATGACTATGACGTCATCTCTCTTTATGATGTCATCAAAATCTTTCATTGAAGGAAATGTTGCCCTTGGCCTTTTCTCCGATCAAGTCCAAACTACACACATTTTGTAGTAAACTGATAGCCTACCTGTGGAGATAAAACATGGTGATACAGTGATTACCTTACTTACCTTTTGTAGCCTACCTGTGGAAGAAACATGGTTATACAGTGATTACCTTACTTACCTTTTGTGGCCTACCTGTGGAAGAAACATGATCCCCACCGTTGAGCAAGGTCTCTACCCGGTAACTGGAGGTCCTGCAGGGAGTAGAGCTCTGTAGAGAGCTGATACGGGTCCTATTTATAACCTCACTGATCCTTTGATGTATCTCTTATGACTATGACGTCATCTCTCTTTATGATGTCATCAAAATCTTTTATTGAAGAAATGTTGCCCTTGGCCTTTTCTCCGATCATGTCCAAACTACACACATTTTGTAGTAAACCCATTGACGAGTCAAAGTTATCAGAAAACCAAAAAATTTCGGCGTGGCAGACATGAAGGCGATGCATCAAACGCACGTCTCGCCATACACAGCAAAAGGATTTCTGTGAGCTTTAAAATGCACAAAATCTCACAAAATTGTCCACAAGCACTGGCTGCACATCCCATTTATATTTTTGGGAATCTTGTCAAAGAAATTCAAATATCTGCTCCAGAGCGCCCCCTAAAGGCTTAAAGATAGGCACAAAAATAGCTTACTCTCACAGTAAACCTCCTGCGCTCACAAAATGTATTTGTCTTTGTGATGAAATGCTTCTCTTTTGGGGCACTGGTGGCCTAGTGGTCTAAGCGCCCCTCATACAGAGGCTACAGTCCTCGTCGCAGGGGTCGCCGTTCGATTCCCGGCCAGTCGACCATCTCCTGCCTGTCTTCCCCCGCTCTCTACTCCCCACATATCCTGTCTCTCTTCAGCTGTCCTATCAAATAAAGGCCAAAAGGCCAATAAATATAACTTTTAAAAAAAGTAAAATAATAAATTTAGGATTGAATTTAACATTATTTTATTGACTTTCATAGCACAACATGGACTTGCCCCTCTCTATATCTCTGAGCTTTTAGTCCCCCTACATGTAATGAGTTATATTTGGTGGTATGGCTCTGTTCCGGGAGCTCCCTGCCCTTCCATGTGCCTACGTGGAACGCCAAAGCCTAAGGCGGGGAGAGCACACCTCCCCTCTCTTTCAAGGCTGGGAGAGCAGCAGCAAAGACCCCCGGGGTACCAAACAAAGTGAGCATCAGTGACGATGCATATGACACTGGTAAAATCAGACACAGCAGGAAGGAGGAGCTGGGGTGGAGGAGGGAGGTGAAGAGGTTTGCAGGGAGAGCAGGAAGAGAAGGCAGGCAGAGGCAGACTGTGCTGTGTTCAGTGGCAGTCTGTTGCAGCAGTGTGTGTGTGTGTGTGTGTGTGTGTGTGTGTGTGTGTGTGTGTGTGTGTGTGTGTGTGTGTGTGTGTGTGTGTGTGTGTGTGTGTGTGTGTTTGTGTGTGTGTGTGTGTGTGTTTTGCAGTTATTCGTGGATGTAACTGCCCCAGTTTTCCACTTCGGGACCACAAAGTCAGTCTTTCCATCTATCTTGAGATAAATCAGGTGAGCGGCCAAAGCAACTTTTCAAAAAGTGCAGATCATAGCAAACTGTGAGCCTCCTCCTCGCCCCCTGTCGGGCCCTTTTTAACCCCCCCTGTGTAACTGGCAGAGCAGCTGAGTCCTCTTACAGTCCTCTTGAGTTTGGAGTCTTTAATGACCCTGTGAATATTTGTCTGCACTAAATCACACACTTCCTACACGAGGCTCGGTTTAACCCACAGTGCTGCAGCTCCTCCGTCTGCTGAGGGAATCCAGGAAATACCAACGGACTTAAATAACTTCCAGACCTCTTCAGCCAATCAGGGCTCAGCCCTGGAGCCTGGAAACACACGGTCCTATAGAGCTTATGTCTTTATTTATTTATTTATTTATTTAGCAGCAGATAGAACCATGCAGCAGACATGATGTTTATCGGCAACATTTAGTTGTTCATCTGTAATCCCAAACTCTGAGGTTTAACTATCCATTAAAACAACAAATAAAAACATTGTGTGCTTAAGTACAAACAGGAGAGTCAAACACAAAGCAGCTGAGTGGAGTTAAAGGCAGCATGATGTGAACAAACACACCAATGAGACAAAACAACATCACACACATAAAAAACTCACTGAATCAAATAACAGACGGTCTGTTTTCAAGCCTCAGTGCTGACTGAGGCTCGGCTTTGTGTCTTCTGACCAACTTTTCTGTCCAGATTTTAACCTCAGTGAAGCTCCATCTTAAAATAAGATGAGAGATTCCTTTATTCATCCTGCTACAGGGAAATTTACAGCAGCAGCAAAGTAGATGGTGAAAACAGTATGAAGTAAACAAGAGCATATACAATTGTAATTATTAAAAAAGTATGAGCAATTAAAAAAGTAAAGTGGCATGTTCTAAGAAAAGTATGTAATAAACTAAATGAGTAAATTTACAACATATTTAAAAACCAGTGACACAGTAAGAAATGTGCACAGAAGTAACATAGGCGAATAAAAACCATGGCCGGCCCGTGGCAGAGGCAGTATAGGCAAATGCAAAGGGCCCTGGACATCCATAGGGGGCGCCGCTAAATGAGTGTGGACGAAAATGTGAAGAGAAAAGGAAAAACAATATTGTTTTATCTGCATTAATTTTGGATTAAATAGCAGAATAATGCCAGTAAACATTTAAAAGCTTGTGATTCACTTTTGGTTTTAAAGATAATTGTATGCAAATCAGTTTTTGAAGTCTTTAAGGGGTTCACGATTTACTGTTTTTGTTTTGTTGTTGTTGTTTTTTCTTTACACTTTGGAAGTTGTTAACTTAATTAGATAGAAAATGTAGGAATAAACATTTTGCTTCTGCCTCTTCAGTCATCACTTGATACATTACTGTTGCTTTGTTGACAGTGTCTGCACTGTGAAAATGATTGTGTTATATAATGACTGAATAAATTCTAGTGCTATTACATTATGCATTTTGAAATTGTATAATTATTTTCCTGCTAAATATCAGTGTTGTTGTTACCATTTTATTAATGTTCTTTTAGAGGTCATTTTTATTTTAAAACAAAGGAAACCTGTAAAACATAAAGCTGGATGTCAGTTGTCTTTCAGTGTATGTGTGATGTGATTGTTGGAGTTGGTTAATACCAGGGGTGCATCTCTCCCTTGGCTGGAAGTGAAGCTTTCAGCAGTGTGACTGCCCCCTGGTGGCTGGCTGCAGTATAGGTCAAAAAAATCTGCAGTCAAACTTTAAAAAATAAATACACGTGGGACGAATGTTTCTCACATCCGTATGCTGTGGTTATATGTAGTTAGTATTTGAATGTTTTGTGTCCAAGTCCTCTTTTTCCTGAAAAGTT
This sequence comes from Notolabrus celidotus, assembly GCF_009762535.1. Lineage (NCBI taxonomy): Eukaryota > Metazoa > Chordata > Actinopteri > Labriformes > Labridae > Notolabrus > Notolabrus celidotus. The sequence goes on from NC_048280.1 coordinate 1,991,480, forward strand.
TATTTTTCGTTAGTTATTAGAGTTTAAAAAACGGGGTTTTACTTCCTGTTTTCTTTGATTCACAGCCGCCGTAGAGTGAAACTTCAAAGGACACACAGCGTCTTATGACCAAGCGGCAACCTCCGGTCTAAAAATATGCGTCAATGCGGAAGTGTTAAAAGCTGCAGTTCATCGAGGATCCACTTGAGGCTGGCTCAGGAAGTACCGGAAGTCACATACACATGAATGGGAAAAAGACGATCTTTACAGCATTAATAAACATGTTTACAGCCTGGTACAAAAGACGAGTGTAGTCTGGATAGCTCATTTCTCGATGTCCTCTCACTGTGAGGGGGGTGAATTTTTTTCTAACGCGGCAATTTCTAAGATATTGAGATTACCAGTCTTCCAATGAGAGTCACAGCTGACTGCAGGAACACTGCAGCTGTTGGCTAGGAGGCTCAAAGCCCGCCCCTTTACGTCACACTGGCTCGACAGAAGCAATATGGCTGCCGCTGCCGATTGGCCTCAAAACAGCATTCAGAACAGATGGGTGACGTCACGGATACTATCTATATTTTATACAGTCTGTGCTTGTGACGCTACGCTGTAGGGTGGAGCTCGTTACAGTGGCTTCACAGGCTCTGGCTGCACAATGGCTGCGCCCAGGAGCGGGGTTTTTTGGCTTCAGAACCGTACAACGGGAAGAGGCGGAGCAACGCTGTCCATTTTTATTTACAGTCTATGGTTAATACAAGGGGCACCAAGTCGGTTAGAGCCGGCTCTGATAAAAACAACACACAGAACTAAGATGGGCAGGAAAATCTTGAATCCACACAAACAGCCAAAAAATAATAAATCATAAAAATCTATACAGATGGATGATATACTTTAAATGTAAATATATAGCTCCAATGAGGCTTCAGAATTGCAATACAATGATTTTACCCCTAACCTGCAGCTCCTCAGTTGGCCGCAGTTCCACCTCCACACCGCCAGGGGGCGACAGAGCGACTCAGACTCAACCAGAGAGTAAGTCTGTGTTTACATGTAGCCAAGCTAGCTTTAGCTTCAGAGTCTCTCAGGCGGTACAGGTGAGTTAATCCAACATACATTTAATAAAATAACATGTTATAACCGTGATTAAATAAAGATGTGTCGCTGAACTCAGACTCTCTGTCTGTTATTCCATTAACGGTCCCCAAACGACAGTTACAGCGCGAGACTCCCCTTAGATATCCTCTAATTAAAGGTTTGTTTGCGAATAAACTCAGTAATTATTAATGATTTTAAATTAATGAAGACATAATATGAATTAGCATGTGTCAGGGTTTAATTCGGCGTTCTTTTTAAGCAGAGTGGACTCATAATTTCTATGTTTTACACATGTTTAGGAGGTATTTCTTACCAATGTATCCTAATATGTGTGTATTTATTTACTTCCGATTACTAAACAAAATAAAAAGCAACAGATGAACTAGAGTTAGTAGATTCTACCTCTTTATACACTCTTTGCTCGTTATTTTAGCTTCACTGTAATAAGTTATAAGATGACTTGAGTTATGTTTCTGTTACCTGGTGCTTTTACTTTTACACTTCCGGTTTGTGTGTCTCATTAAATAAGAAATTTGTTGTGAAAAGTTTATTTTTTTCATGATTGAAGTCAGATTCTGATGTCAGGTGAGTTTGCTGGCCAATCAAGTGCAGGAATTTCATAGTTAGTAAAACATTGTATTTATTTATTTAACCTTTATTGAACCTTTATTTAAAGGCACTATGAGGAGTTTTTCACCAGCTGAGAAACAGACTGAAACCAACACTGATGCCTCTTTATGACCTACAAAAGCAAACAAAACCATGAACAACAACACTGATACCTTCTCTGTTGTCATTTTTAATGCCTTAAACCACTCAGAGGGGGTAGGTGTCAGACCACATGATTGACATTTGACTTTAGAAACACCCTTTTTAGGCTGTTTTCATGGCAAATAATCACATTGAGTGATACATCTGGCTGTTAAAAGACAGCAGGGTGAGGTTTTTGTTGAAAACACGTACAGAACAAGAGAGAAGAGGTATCACTTTGTCCCCAATGGGGCGCCAAAATTGATATAAATCAAAAGTTCCTCACAGCAGCTTTAACCAGGTGAGTTAGCACATGACAATTGACATACAGAAAGAAATAGCCACAGAATAGTTATAAACGATAAGGTAATGATCAGTTAGTCAAATAGACCAAAAAAAAAAAAAAAATAACAGGACACAAACAAACAATCAGTCATACAGTTCAGTTTTTATATAAAGAAAAAAGGCCAGGCTGCGTTTAGCACGCCATCACAATTGAACAGTGATTAATGTATAGTAGTAAGTGAGCTCGGAGCTTGTTCAGTCCATAGACTGTATAAAATACAACTCAACCCCTCCTCCGTTTTTAATTCCCTGCACACGTGTGCTAACAAGGAGCTTAGGAGGGAGGCATGCTAGTTGTAGGCTGTCTTAATAAACACAAAGGTCGGTTTTACTCCCCACTTCTGCAGATTTGAAGATCTAGTGGATGATTTTTATTTATCATGGAAAAGTGCTAGCGCTAGTTAGCATAGCCACATAGCTACATGTCGTAGCTGTAGCTGTGTACCAAGACACACGTCGACATACTGACAAATAAAACAACAAGAAACACTAAATCTGTGACCAATGGTTCAGAAAGGTCCTGCTGCAGGCGCCTCTCCGTCAGGATCAGATTCTGGATCAGATTCAGAGGGTTGAAGTAACGCGGGTCTGTGAGCAGCCGTGTATATTCAGCCAACATGTAAACATTAGATCAACGTGCTGGAGAGCTGAGGCCACACCCACTTCCTGAGGGGGCGTGGTCAGAGAGAAAACAGACTGTTCTGAGGAGGGCTGAAGAAGAGGATTTTTCAGGCAGACCAAAATCTGATTTCAAAGTGTTTTTTTGAGC
>NC_048280.1:1999796-2104548 GCF_009762535.1 Notolabrus celidotus
ATGCAGACTTTGGGTCAGTAAGGAAAAACAACAAACATTCCACTATTCATCCACTATGGGCAAAATCTGATGATCAGATTCGACTAAGCAAATCCTTAGTCGGGCGCCCCCCTAGACGGTACAAACTAAAGCCGTCAAGATGATGCTGTTATGGAGAAGAGTCCCAAATGACCACGTTGATAACGTTAGCTTGTTTGTGTTTGTGTTGTTCAGTTTAGCAGTGAGAACGTTTTCATGTTCAGTGAATTTTGGCTTTGCTATCATTCATGGAGAGGGACCGCCGGACAGCTGGAGTCATGTGACCGAGGTTTTCCCCACAGCAATCACTGAATCAAGGATTCTCCTCCTCCTCCTCTCCTCATCCATGTTGTCTTTCTGGTCCTCTGAAAACCTCTGACCTGTTGACTCCAGGCCTGGCTCCGCTCATCATGACAGTTTGTTGTTGTAGTTCACACCTGCCGGATCAGGGACGGAGCCGGTACGAAACAGAGTGGATCCAGTGGAAGTTAACACATTGACTAGAATAGAAACCTATCAGATCTGATGCTGTGACTGATCTGAGACGGACTGGGAACAGGTCTTGCTGGTGGTTGCTGTACGAGTGTGTCTGTAACGTCTTGTAATCTTTGCTAATGTAAGCGATGACACTCCCGATGCTTCATCCATACAGAAACAGAAATGTGTCCCTCTGCTGGGCAAACAGAAGCTAATGGACTAAAAGAAACCGCCCCACTTCAGCCAGCTTAATCTGAACACACACACACACACACACACACACACACACACACACACACACACATACACACACACACACAAACACACAGTTAGTGGAACATAACCGACTCAAAGGTTGCTTTCACGCTCAAGATCTGCTAACACACCGCGACTTTTAATGGACATCAACACAATACACACTCATTAGTCAACACTAAGACACACTCCTCCCCTCTGAGGCCACAGCTGGTGGAGCTCTGCAAACAGATGGACACACACACTCACACGCACACACACACACATACACACACACAGAGAGACTCAGAGGGTCTGTATTGTAGCAGCACAAAGAGCAGCTGGTATTTAGTACCTGCTGTAATGATGTTAGACACCTCATGAAGTCACAAAGACGGACAGAGAGGAGGAAGAGGAGAGGGAGGAGAAGTTAGAACAATAAAGAGAGGGGGAGGAGGAGGAGGAGGAGGTTGATGAAGAGGGTTAATCTATTGGCTCTCAAATGTTGACTCTCAGTGAACTCTCAGTGAAAACACTCGTTTGTCAAAGAGTAACAGGATGTCTGATTGGTGTTTTTATTCAGTTTAAAAACAGAGAGATCGACTTCTCGAGCGCTAGAGGTGTATTCTGTCGTCTGAGGTTCAGAGGGAGTTTCAGGGATAGAGAGAAAAACTGATGGAGGACAAAACACCTGAACACAGATGGTGTTAAATATGACTGAAAAACATCAGTCCAATTCTCTCCATCCATCCATCCATCCATCCATCCATCCATCCATCCATCCATCCATCCATCCATCCATCCATCCATCCATCCATCCATCCATCCATCCAATTAACCATTCATCGATCAGTCCATCCATCTATCCATTGGTTGGTCCAATCGATTATCAATTCCTTTATCCTGTGCATCCATCTTTCCTTCCATCAGTCCATGAATCCGTCCATCCATCTATCTAAACCATCTACCCATCCATTAATCTGGACATCATTCCATTTGTCCATCCCTCCATCCATCTTATCATCTACCTCCAATCCCTCCAATCCCTCCATCTGTCCATCTATCCATCCTCCATCCTTCTATCATCCATCCATCCATCCATCCATCCATCCATCCATCCATCCATCCATCCATCCATCTTATAATCTATCTCCAATCCCTCCAATCCCTCCAATCCCTCCATCTGTCCATCTATCCATACTCCATCCTTCTATCATCCATCCATCCATCCATCCATCCATCCATCCATCCATCCATCCATCCATCCATCCATCCATCCATCAGTCCATCAGTCCATCAGTCCATTCAGCTATCTATCCGACCGTCTTTCAATCCATCTTTTTATTCATCTATCTAAACAGCCATCCATCCATCCATCTAGCCATCTAAACATCCATCCATCCTCATCCTCATCATCATCATCACAATCCTCATCATCATCATCATCACCATCATCATCCTCATCATCATCCTCATCATCATCCTCATCATCATCATCATCATCACAATCCTCATCATCATCATCATCATCATCATCATCATCATCATCCTCATCATCATCATCCTCATCATCATCCTCATCATCATCCTCATCATCATCCTCATCATCATCATCATCACCATCATCATCCTCATGATCATCCTCATCATCATCCTCATCATCATCCTCATCATCATCATCATCATCACCACCATCATCCTCATCATCATCATCATCCTCATCATCATCATCATCCTCCTCTTCATCATCCTCATCATCATCCTCATCATCATCATCATCATCATCATCATCATCCTCATCATCATCCTCATCATCATCATCCTCATCCTCCTCATCATCATCCTCCTCATTATGATTTAAAAGAATCAGAAGGTCGACACGTCTCCAACCAGGTCAGAGGCAGAGAAAAGCTGGCCCATTAGCACACACATGACAGCTGATGTGAGGCGGTTAAAGAGAGAAGTGATCCAGACCTGCTGAGCGCGCACACACACACACACACACACACACACACATTCACAGAAACACACGCACACACACACTCAGTTTCAAAACTGCTAATTGAATTTCATGGTCTGTCTTTGTCACGGGCTCGCCACCTTCTGTTACTGTTGTAATGCCGTGTAGCTGTGTGTGTGTGTGTATGTGTGTGTGTGTGTGTGTGTGTGTGTATGTGTGTGTGTGTGTGTGTGTGTGTGTGTGTGTGTGTGTGTGTGTGTGTGTGTGTGTGTGTGTGTGTGTGAGAGAGAGAGTGAATGAAAGTGTGTGTTTATTAAGGGGGGGGTCTATGAAATGGCTCTTTGGCAACAAATGGCTCTTTTGAGCGGCGGTGTGTATGTGTGTGTGTGTGTGTAGGTAATAGACAAGCCTATATACTCCTAAACAATGGCGCCCCTCCCCCGGCGATGGTGGTGGTGGTGGGGGGGGGTTCGGAGGATCAAGGCCTTTACAGCCCATGAATTCATTACGCCTGCTTTCTGGCCGAGGAGGCGCGCTGCCTCGTCTTTATCGCGCTGAAATGAGCAATAAAAGAGGCTTAGGGAGGTGATGGGGGCGACGAGCCGGGGGGGGGCGGGTGACAAGGCGGGCGAGGGGTGACAGGAGTCGGGGGAGTTTGAGGGTGGATTTACGGAGACAAGAGAGAAACTTTTGTGGAGGAGGAGAAGGAGAAGAAAGGAGGAGAGTGTGGAGAATAGGGAGTGACGGGTGGGCTAATCTGGTATCCATCTGCTGCTGCTCGTATTCATGACCCCCCCCCCACCTCCAAACAGAACCTCTAAATGACACCACAACATCGGACTAAATGTTTTTAGACAGGGGGCTTTGTCAGCGACACCCCCTCAGCACCCCGGCCCGCTGTGACACAAAGACCCCGCCCCCCCCAAAATACTTAATAATTAGATTAAAAGTTGAAATAGATGAAGTGTGTGAGTGAAAGGAGGCTGTACGCTGCCTGTCTGTCTGCCAGTCTGACTCAGACCACTCCCTCCTCCAAGCTCCAGTCCTCTCCCAGCTGCACTCTCTGATGATGGATTTAAAATAAAGACTGAATGAAGTCCTCTGAACCGAGATGAAGGTCAAACTCTCCCGGAGGTGTTTTCTGATCACGATATCTTAAAGTATGTTTAAGAAGCAAGGAGTCGAACCAGCAACCGCTGTGTGTGGAGCAGAACTGGCAACGGCCCAATTCCACCTGATCCGTGTCCGGTCTGTCTCCGATCCATCACGGCACCAGATCTGATAGGTTTCTATTCTAGTCAATGTGTTAACTTCCACTGGATCTGCTCCGTTGCGTTCCAGCAGGTCAGAGCCCTCTGGATCAGATACACAAGACTTCTTTTTCTGCCGGAGCACGACGCATTAATCTCAACAGAGCAGATGGAGCGGGACAGGAAGTCAGGTTTCACCAAAACAAAATGAAAACATCCGGTTAATTTTCAGAATCAAACACTCTGTGTTATCACCAGATCGTATTTCACTTAACTACAACAACAAACCAAAGTCATGATGAGCGGAGCCAGGCCTGGAGTCAACAGGTCAGAGGTTTTCAGAGGACCAGAAAGACAACATGGATGAGGAGAGGAGGAGGAGGAGAATCCTTGATTCAGGGATTATGGCAGGGAAACCTGGGTCACATGACTCCAGCTGTCCGGCGGACTCTGTATATCAGTCCAAACACCTCTACTGAACTTTTCTTTAACCTTTTTTCCAGCCTCTATAGTAAGAGAGAGAGAGAGAGAGAGAGAGAGAGAGAGAGAGAGAGAGAGAGAGAGAGAGAGAGAGAGAGAGAGAGAGAGAGAGAGAGAGAGAGAGAGAGAGAGAGAGAGAGAGAGACTTTAGCTGCCGTAAAACATAGAAACTCTCTGTAGCTCCTGAGATGTGAGCGGTCGTTCATCCCTTCAAAGTGAACTACGCTTCCCGTTCATGAGTTTCACACTGAACCGTTCAGTGGACTTCATCTATGAGCTGAGGAAGCCGAGTGAAGGGCTCGAACAGCAGAGAGAAGAATAAAAGTCAGGGAGCAGACGGAGCAGCGAGTGGAGGCTGTAATGAACTGGTTGTTGTTGTTGTAGTTGTTGTTGTTGTTGTCTCAGACTCAGGCGTCTCTCGGCAGCAGTGGAGCTGATCTAAAGTGGAGGAGATTGAAAAAGAGAGCAGACAGATGACATTTTGTGTTTTCCCAGCAGGAGGTAAAGACTTTACTGCACTTTAATATCACTTACAGAGATGGAGCCGCGCTGACGGAGCTGATGGTGTGTTCTGTGTGAAATCAGGCTGTTTGTATTCAGTTTGACTTCGATCAGATAAACATGACTCCTCTTCATCCCCTCCTCCTCCTCCTCCTCCTCCTCCTCTCCTGATCTCATCTTTCCTTCTGTCTCCATCCTCCGCTGCTCTCTTGTTCTCAACACTTTTCCGTCTCTATTTTCTACGAGCTCCTCGTTCACATTGTTCACATCCTGTTAGACATCAGGAAGAATCAGCACCATCCAGGCCCTGACCCTATCGCTCCTGCAGATTGATTATGCATGCAGAAAAAGGGGGAGCGACCCCGCCAACCCTCTGGACAGTGATCGCTTTAGCACCAAACACCAACAAACGTTCTCCTCAGACTCTCTCCAAACAGAGCAGGTCTAGACCCAACATCAAGACCGGATCAGATCCAGTCCCATCTTCCAGACAGGACTCAGTCTGATCTCATCTTAATCCACCATGAGCAGAGCACTTTGCAGCATTTAGCAAGTTACAGTGGCAAGGACAAACTTCCTTTAACAGGCAGAAACCTCCAGCAGGACCAGACTCATGTTAGACACACATCTGCTGAGACCGTGTTGGAGAGAGGGATAGAGGGAGATGAAGAAAGAGAGAGAGATGATAGTGGGGAGACGGATAGTAGTAGTTGTAGCAGCTGGAGTCTGGCACGTCCACAGCAGTAGAGATCTAGAGGAACCTACGAGACAAGGGAGCTCAGGGACTCCAGAAAGGTCTAAGAAAAGAGAAAAGAGAGGAAGACCAGAAGAAAGAAAAAGAGGAGAATAAATGGTGAAGGAATGACAGGAGAAAAAGACGGGATGAGAAAAGGAGACATAAAGGATGAAGAAACATGGAAAGAAAGAAGAATGGAATGAAAGAATGAAAGAAAGAAAGAAATAAGAGTGAAAGGAGGAAAGGGAATAATAGAATGAAAGAAAGAAGAAAAAGGAAGACAGAAAAAAGAAAGGATGAATGACAGACCCAAAAAAGGAATCTACGGCAGAGATCCAGAGGAACCTACGAGACAAGGGAGCTCAGGGACTCTAGAAAGGTCTAAGAAAAGAGAAAAGAGAGGGAGACCAGAAGAAAGAAAAAGAGGAGAATAAATGATGAAGGAAAGACAGAAGGAAAGGAGGGGATGGGAAAAGGAGACATAAAGGATGAAGAAACATGGAAAGAGAGAAAGTAAAGAAAGAAGAAAAAGGAATAAAAGAAAGAAAGGACAGCAGGAAAGAAGGAAGAAAAAAGAAAGGATGAATAACAGACCCCAAAAAAGGAATCTACGGCAGAGATGTAGAGGAACCTACGAGACAAGGGAGCTCAGGGACCCCAGAAAGGTCTATGGTTAGTAACTTTAATGGGACAGGGAGAGTTAAAGGAAGAGACAGGGGATGATAGGATCCCAAGAGCTGGTCCAAGCCTGATCCAGCTCTAACTATAAGCTTTATCAAAAAGGAAAGTTTGAAGCCTACTCTTAAAAGTAGAGAGGGTGTCTGCCTCCCGGACCCTGACTGGTAGATGATTCCAAAGGATAAGATGGACAATAGTAGCCTATAGCAGCAGAGCATATATGAGGAGATGGACTGTTCTTACACACACTGCCAAGTCCCTAATTTTCTAATCCTGCATGGACAGATTCTTCATCTCTGTGCAGACTCTGTTTATAGAAACGGCTGAGGATGAGTCATGAAGTGCGGGAGACAGTGGAGGTTGATTCAGAGATTATTTAAGAGCCCACTTTCTCAGTTCTAGTATTTAAAAGTCTGGAAAAAATAAAAAAATATATCATCAAATGTGACTTCTGTGAATCTGAAACTCAAAACTTTCTATCTGGGCGTTGAAGTGAGGTTCAGTCAGCGCGCTGATTCTTCTCTGTAGTGATCATGATGGTTAAATATGGATCAATATGTTGATCAAGAGACAGACTTCAGATCAAAACAGTCTCCAGCAGAGACTGATAACCCTCATCATCATCATCATCATCATCATCATCATCATCATCAGTATGCTGCTCTGTGTTTCCTGTTTGAACATGCAGCGTGTTCTGAGCGTGCTCAGTGCACCGAAGGAGGAAAGTTTGAGCTCCATACATTTAGATGTGCCAGGATGAGAGTGGGCGTGTCCCTGCCGTCTCTGTAATGTGTAATGGATTCAGTCCACAGGAGGTCGCAGTAATGACTCGTCTAAAAGCAGCAGCCGCCAGTAATACACACACAGACCCTGAAATATCAGCTGTCTGTCTGGCGCTCTGACGCTCTCTCTGTCTGTCTGATCAGCATCCTTCTTTCTGTCCACATGCAGCCTGAGAAAGAAGATTCTTCAGGTTGGATTTAAAAGATCAGAGTTGAGTGGATTTCTTTGACATGATCAAAACAAGGTCAAAAGATTTAAAAAAGGACAGATCGATTAGTTATTCACGTCCAGGGATTCCTGGTTAATGCGACAGGGTGTGCACTTTTCAGGGGTTCCAGTCTGGTTGCTGTCTCGGTTACATACAGGTATCACAACATGCCAACCTGAGGACGTCCCTTAGACCAGAGTCCTCCTCAGTGCTCTGACCCATGTAGAACCCATCTAGTAGGTTACTTCTTCAGTTTAGTCTCATCCTTGGGTCTGTGGTGATCCATCTCATATGTGGAAGAGTCCATTTCAGACTTTAATCACATTGTGGTTAACATGTTCATGCAGTCAGCTCTACATTAAACGCTTCTGGGGTTTTTGTAGCAGCTGTTTTATTTCTACGAGTACCTCGTGTGTGAAAAGTATGAAAATAAATAAATATATAAATAAATAAATAAATAAATGAATAAATAAAAAATACATAAATAAATAAATAAATAAATAAATAAATAAATAAATAAATAAATAAATAAATAATGTGAAATACAATAAAATAAAATAAATTAAGAGAAAAGCCAAATTAAATTAAATTGAATACAACAAATTAATTAAGTACAAAAACAAAACATAAGAAAAAATATATGTGTTAATAAAATAAAATAATATAAATAGAAAATAAAATAAGATTTGATTAAATAAAAAATAAAAAAAAGAGGTAAAAAAAATTGAGTAAAAAGCAAAATGAAGACAATTCATTTGTAATGTACAAAAACAAAATAAGACAAAATAAAAGAAAGTCAATACAATAAAATAAAATTATTAGGAAATCAAATAATAGAAAAAATAAAATAGAAGCAAAATTAAAAAATAAATTGAATACAAAAAATTAATACAATAAGTACAAAACCCAAATCCAAAAATAAGACAAAATAAATGTGTTAATAAAATAAAATTAAAATAAATAGAAAATGAAATGTGATTAAATTAAAATTAAAAAATAAGATGAAATAAAATAAATTTATATTAAAGCAGAATAAAGAACAAATTGATGACAATAGATTAGTCAAGTATGAAAACAAAATGAAAAAAAATAAATTAAAGTCAATACAATAAAATAATATAATTATAAAATGAAACAAGAGAAAAAAAATAGAAGCAAAATAAAATTAAAATTCAACACAATTCAATAAATTAATAAAATAAATACATTAAATTAAAATAAAAACAATAACAAAATAAGGCTCAATAAAATATCATCTCAGGTGTCTCAGCTGCCTCTGATAATCAGGTTTCTCTGTAACTTTCAATGGGTGAAACATTCTAGCTATCACTAAACTTCACTTAAACTAAAGAGGAGTGAGATTATAATCTCAGCAGACATCATCCCACCACCTGATCACAGAGAGACCATTCACAAACATTACTGTTATCATGTAGACTGTAAGGATGTCTCAGTCTTTAGTTCCTCTGTGTTCAGCTGTCCTCAGACTTCTTCAGTTTTCTAGTTAAATCTCTGAAGCTCAGACGGTGAGTCAATGCTTCGTTTTGCAGACCTCCTCAGTGGGGGGGCGGGGGGCTCGCTCAGGGGTTAAAGATAAAGAGGAGCGAGTATTAGAGTCAAATGGTCCGTGAACTGAAAGCCTGTGTGTGTGTGAGTGAGACTGTGTGTGTGTGTGTGTGTGTGTGTGTGTGTGTGTGTGTGTGTGTGTGTGTGTGTGTGTGTGTGTGTGTGTTCTATGTGAGTGTTTTGCAGGTTTGTTGTCCAATCATGTGGATAATTTCTGTTTTTCTCAGTTCTATTGAACCAAGGTACGATGAGAGCGGGGCCGAGGTGATTTAAAGGATAACTCCGCTTATTCCTGTTGTGTCCTCCACCAGGACTGTCATAACAACATTGTTCTCTCTTAACCTAAACCTCACTCATTGACAGATTCTTCTTTGTCGTATAAACATCAACCGATAAGTTTAGACCCCCGATAAAACAAGTAAGACCCCCGGTGTTTCTGTTTCACAAGTTTCTCTGCTAACCGGATAATTCAAGTCGAATACTTAGGACTCAGAAACAGGCTGACAGTCACCCGTTAGACTGTAACACTGACGTCTGTGGTACAGTACTTGAACGTCATATTGTGACTAAGCTAATGTCAGATAGACAGAAATATGAATGTTAGCACTACTAGAGTAGTCAGCAATATACAGTTGAGGTCAAAATGATTAGCCCCCCTTGTGAAATCAGATAAAACTCTTGATTTCTCCATGAAAATGACCATTAAAAACAAGTGTTTATAGTTTATGTGTTTCCAAAAGAACAAAGACAAATGTTCACTATGTTTGATTTGGATATTTTATTGATGCAATGAATTAAAACAAGAAAAGGTAAAAATGGCATGTCCAAAATGATTAGCCCCCTGGCCCTAAGTAGTCAATAGTGCGCCCGTTCTGATCCACACCGGACAACAACCTCTTCAAGTAGTTCTTTACAAGGTTGGCACATGTCTCTGGAGGGATTTCGGCCCATTTTTCCAATGCAAATTGTTCCAGCTGGTCCAAAATACATGATTTCTGAGCATGGACGTTAACTTTGAGCACCCGCCACAGATTCTCAACAGGATTTAGATCTGGGCTCTGTACGGGCCACTCCAGGACCTTGGTTTTGGTGTCCTTTAAAGGTGACATTTCACGCTTTTTTCATCAACATATATTGGTCTAAGAGGTCCCCAGAACATGTCTTTAAAGTTTATGCTCAAAAAAACACTTTGAAATCAGATTTTGGTCTGCCTGAAAAACCCTCTTCTTATTTTATTTGTTTTTAAATCTTTAAATGGTCTCGCCCCGCCCTACCTCTCTGAGCTGATCCATCTCTACGCCCCTGCTCGGTGCCTCAGGTCAGCTGATCAGCTGCTCCTGGAGGTACCGAGGTCCAAGCGGAAGCTCAGGGGGGATAGCGCTTTTTCTGTCGCTGCTCCCAAACTGTGGAACGATCTTCCTTTAGCCGTCAGACAAGCCCCCTCACTGTCCACTTTTAAAAGTCGTCTTAAAACCCATTTTTATTCCCTGGCTTTCGACTCAGCATGAGACCCTGCTCTTGTTTCAGTGCCTTTTTATTTTTATTTTTCAACTTTATTTTATCTTATTGTTCTTATTGATTTTATGATTTTATTGTTTGTTTTTATCCATTATGTTTCTGTACAGCACTTTGTGTCCAACTGCTGTTGTTCTTAAAGTGCTTTATAAATAAAGTTGAGTTGAGTTGAGTTGAGTCCTCCTCAGAACAGTCTGTTTTCTCTCTGGCCACGCCCCCTCAGGAAGTGGATGTGCCTCGGCTCTCCGGCACGTTGATCTAATGTTTACATGTTGGCTGAATATACACGGCTGCTCACAGACCCGCGTTACTTCAACCCTCTGAATCTGATCCAGAATCTGATCCTGACGGAGAGGCGCCTGCAGCAGGACCTTTCTGAACCATTGGTCACAGATTTAGTGTTTCTTGTTGTTTTATTTATCAGTATGTCGACGTGTGTCTTGGTACACAGCTACGAACATGTAGCTATGTGGCTATGCTAACTAGCGCTAGCACTTTTCCATGATAAATAAAAATCATCCACTAGATCTTCAAATCTGCAGACGTGGGGAGTAAAACCGACCTTTGTGTTTATTAAGACAGCCTACAACTAGCATGCCTCCCTCCTAAGCTCCTTGTTAGCACACATGTGTGCAGGGAATGAAAAACGGAGGAGGGGTTGAGTTGTATTTTATACAGTCTATGGGCTGAACAAGCTCCGAGCTCTGAGTCCGTGACAGACCGGATATTGTTGTTACATAACAAAAACACGGAAAACTGAAACGTCTGGTTTCAGCACACATTTACAGAAAGGTGGAGAAATCAGAACAGGGGCAGAATGGATTCTTTTCATTTTAGGGGGGGTTTGTAGACAGGGACACATATTTCAGGTAGAGAACCATTAAAAAGTGCATTTTGCATGATATGTCACCTTTAAGAACTGTTTGACCAATTTTGACGTAAGCTTTGGATCATTGTCTTGTTGGAAGACCCAGCGCCGACCAAAGCCTAGACTAAGAGCAGAGTTCTTCACATTATCCCTCAAAATGTCAACATACCTTTCTTTTTTCATGATGCCATGCACCCAAACAAGGCTCCCTGTGCCTGAGGCTGCAAAACAGCCCCACAGTACGATGCTCCCTCCACCATGTTTCATTCTGAGGACCGTGTTCTAAGGGTTGAAGGACTCTCCCTTTCTTGGCCAAACATGAACAACATCCATGTGCCCAAAAAGTTCCATCAGACCAAAGGATGGACTTCCAAAACTCATCTTTACCTTCTTAATGTTCTCGGGCAAACCTCAGTCTGACTCTGATGTGCCGGTCTTTGAGTAAAGAGTAAACATCAACTCCAGAGGAGGTCAGGTCAGCAACAATCACCTTGGATGATGTCCGGGGCTTCTTGCTGACATCTTCGACTACTTTCCTCTCCAAAGTTCTTGAAATCTTGTGTTTTCTACCACGCCTAGGTTTGTTTCTAACAGAGTTTGTCTCCTTGTATTTTGCAATGATGCAACATATACAGCTATTCTAGACTCTGTAAAACACCTGGACATGACAGTATAGCCTTCCCCCTTATTATGAGCCTCCATTATCTTCTTTCTGAGCTGAAGACTGATTTCCATCGTCTTTGGCATGGTGAGTATGAGTAGTCTCTCTCAATAACGTGTTCAAGTGCCCTGTTTGGAGTCCCTGAAGTAAATCTCAATGCTGATTGGATGCTCAGGTCTTGTTAGGAAACAAACTGACTGCTCAGGTGTGTTTTAAAAGTAAAAATTCACAGGGGGGCTAATCATTTTGACCACCCCTTCTATATTTGATATAAAGCTATCCTAAAAATGTATTTTAATTGCAAAATGTTCCAAAGCTACTAAAGAACACTGGTGAATGTTTGCTTATATCAAGTTTTATCATTGAGCAGAATTTAAGGAAATTGTTCCAGAATTCCTGGGGGGCTAATCATTTTGACCTCAAGTGTATACAGGTTTTGGAGCAACATACTCTGCCCTCCAGGGAGGACTTTATATATTTCAGTAAAACCACATTCTGCACGTATAACAACAGTATGGCTCTGTAGTGGAAGAGTCCAGGTGCTGAACTGACCGCCTGCAGTCTGGACTTGTCCCCCGCTGAAAACATTTGGAGCATCATGAATTAAAAAAATCTGAAAAAATCCTTTTGGAGGAGCTCAGAGGGGAGCATTTGTTTCTAAAGCTTCTTTATTCTCTTTTATGTTCATCACCATCTCCTCTCTGACCGTGCCCAGAGACGTTTTATTACAGTGTTTCAAAGTGGACTGTGGAGGCTGCAGTCCATGATGCACATTAGGATTAATTCCTGGTCCCCCCAGGATTTGATACATTTCAGCCCAACTCTTTACCAACATTTTCCTCTCTCTCTCTCTCTCTCTCTCTCTCTCTCTCTCTCTCTCTCTCTCTCTCTCTCTCTCTCTCTTACTATAGAGGCTGGAAAAAAGGTTAAAGAAAAGCTCAGTAGAGGTGTTTGGACTGATATTGCAGAGTCCACTGGACAGCTGGAGTCATGTGACCGAGGTTTTCCCTGCAATAATCACTGAATCAAGGATTCTCCTCCTCCTCCTCTCCTCATCCATGTTGTCCTTCTGGTCCTCTGAAAACCTCTGACCTGTTGACTCCAGGCCTGGCTCCGCTCATCATGACTTTGGTTTGTTGTTGTAGTTAAGTGAAATACGATCTGGTGATAACACAGAGTGTTTTATTCTGAAAATCAACCGGATGTTTTCATTTTGTTTTGGTGAAACCTGACTTCCTGTCCCGCTCCATCTGCTCTGTTGAGATTGATGCGTCGTGCTCCGGCATCCGGCACAAATAGAAGTCTTGTTTATCTGATCCGGAGGACTCCGACCTGCCAGATCTGAGACACAGCTGGAACGCAACGGAGCGGATCCAGTGGAAGTTAACACATTGACTAGAATAGAAACGTATCCAGATTGTGACGGATCGTAGACGGACCGGACACGGAGGAATTTGGCCATTACCCATTGTATCTGATGTTTTGATACTAAACTGTTCAACAGGAAGTGACTGAATGCTAACGTTAGCTGTGCACAATCTTAGCAAACAGACCGGTAAATGTGATTATATGTTAACATGATAACAATATTTAAGCTTCCACATCTCAGTGTGATGTCACAAGCAAGATGGCCGCCATGGTAATATGGTCCTCCCACCCCTGCTTGTTCTGAGAAACCTACTCTTCACAACCAGACACCTTTGATTGTTAAAGAAAGCAGGATGAGAGTTTTGGTCTATTAAAAAAAGCAGTTCCTTAAAGTGATTGGCTATACATCTTTGTCCACAGGGGGCGCCAGAATCAACACAAATCAAAAGTCCCTTACTGTAGCTTTAATTGATCTGTTTTTAACTGAAATTTCAACTGCTGTTATGAGAATACTCTGTCTCTGTAGCCAACACACACACACACACACACACACACTCTCTCTCTCTCTCTCTCTCTCTCTCTCTCTCTCTCACACACACACACACACACACACACACACACACACACACACACACACTCACACACATACATTGTTCCCTCTAGATGTTCTATTAAGATGCCCTAATGTTATGGGAGAGAGAATAGCCCCATATGGTCCAACTAACAGGACCCCCTTTATTAGCAAAACACACACAAACACACACACACACACACACACACAAGCAACCACACACACACCCACACACACACATAAGCTACCAGACACACACACACTCTGCAGTGGGTCCTAATGCCACTTAAGGCTGTTAGTGTTTCCTGTTGATGTCCAACAACAGGCTCTTCACAAGCCATCATTTTCCACTCTGCAGAGCTTTTTATACACACACAAATAAAACACACACACACGCACACACACACACAAAATAGAGATACATACACACACACTTAAACACAGACAAAGCAGACGAACAGACAGAACAGGTAGAACATTCAGCCATCAGGAGGAGTCACAGGTGTGTGTGATTTTTTAAAGAAGCGTTTTACTCAGAAACTAAATCAACATTAAAACAGTCTTGTGTCTCTGCGATGTAAAATAAAAGAACAAATGTCTTAAAGGTACAGTGTGTAGTATTCTGCCCAATTTTTCAGCACATACTTAAATGGAATATAATAATCCTAAGGATGTTAAAATTAGTGTTTAATCACCTGAATATAGAAATAATGTAGTTTTTTTAACTAATAATGAGCTTTGTATTCTTACAGAAGTCAGGTCCCCCTTCCATGGAGGCGGCCATCTTTAATACCATGTTTCTACAGTAAAACAGAGCGGACGAACAAACAACTGGTCTCTGGTTGGATGATGAAGAAGATGAAGAATAGAGAAATAATTTGTTGTGATAGACGTTTTTGATGGTAACTACTTGACAAATGGAGGATCATATTCAACATGCTTCACAGGAGCTTCTTGTCCTTGAAGGGCCACCATCGCTCCACCAACAGGAGGGGTGAGCAAGGGAGTGTTTCAATCTAGAATCTGACTGCCAGACACATATTCCCATTTCTACGCACTGTAGCTTTAAGACAATCATAGAAACCAGCGGAAAAAAAGTGGCAACCTCTGGTCTTGAGAAATGAAGCTGTTAAAAGCTGCAGTTCCCTGAGTGTCCACTAGAGGCTGGCTCCAAAAGCCCCGGAGGCCACACCAATTTAAAGAAGACGAT
Source organism: Notolabrus celidotus (assembly GCF_009762535.1). Taxonomy (NCBI): domain Eukaryota; kingdom Metazoa; phylum Chordata; class Actinopteri; order Labriformes; family Labridae; genus Notolabrus; species Notolabrus celidotus. Next base: position 2,014,881 of record NC_048280.1, read on the forward strand.
CTTTACAGCAGAAATAAACATGTTTACAGCCTGGTTAAAAAAACGGCTTGGGTCTGCGTCGCTAATTTCTCTATCAGCTCACACTGTACGGGGGTGAACAACCTAATAACCCATGTCAATAAAGGAGTCCGTCACATTCTACCTCTGCCTGTTGACACTGTGGTAAAAACGTAAGTGTCTGTCTGGTCTTGAGAGTGGGGAAATAATGACAGTGGTTTTAATTTGCATAATCACCTATTCACTTTACATTATGACGGGGAAGCTGACACACTGGGATCCGGTCTCTCTCGTCTCTCGTCCTGTCCCATTAAAGTTACTAACCATAGACCTTTCTGGAGTCCCTGAGCTCCCTTGTCTCGTAGGTTCCTCTGGATCTCTGCTGCTGTGGACGTGCCAGACTCCAGCTGCTACAACTACTACTATCCGTCTCCCCACTATCATCTCTCTCTCTCTCTCTCTTCATCTCCCTCTATCCCTCTCTCCAACACGGTCTCAGCAGATGTGTGTCTAACATGAGTCTGGTCCTGCTGGAGGTTTCTGCCTGTTAAAGGAAGTTTGTCCTTGCCACTGTAACTTGCTAAATGCTGCAAAGTGCTCTGCTCATGGTGGATTAAGATGAGATCAGACTGAGTCCTGTCTGGAAGATGGGACTGGATCTGATCCGGTCTTGATGTTGGGTCTTTGTTAATAATAGAACATAGAGTACGGTCCAGACCTGCTCTGTTTGGAAAGAGTCTGAGGAGAACATTTGTTGGGATTTGGTGCTTTATAAATAAGTTAACTTTAGGATTTCAGTCTCATTTCATCCTCTATGACTCTTAAGTGGACATCAATATTTGATCCCGATTCATCACTCATGCACCACACCATGGAGTGAGCCTGGCTGTCAGGTGGGTCCTGCTTCAATACCTGATCCTGCAGAGGGTAAGACCACAAACACACAGGGGTGACTCAAATCTTAAAAACCTGATTCAATAAAGGGAGCCAGGGAGATTGACTCTCAAACTCTCAGGAGAACTTTCTCTCACCGTCCTTGATAATCAGAAGAGATGGTTTTACAGATAATCTTTCAGTTTCTATGGGCTCTGTCAGGTGGACTGGTCTATCTGACACCACCTGCCAGGTGTGTGTTGTCCCACAGGTCATCTGATGTCACCGAAGGTCACAGTGAGGTCACAAGGTCACTGCAGGTCATCAGTGACCCTCTGTGTTAAATCTCTCACTCTGATCAATGTTTCATTTGTTTAAACTTTATTTGTTTCCTAACCTCACTCACCTGTTCTCTCACTCTGTGACTAACTCTACAGTCATGTCTGTGTTTAATGCAGTGACTTCCACTACAGAGTCCTGTCTGTTTTCAATGCAGTGACTTCCACTACAGAGTCCTGTCTGTTTTTAATGCAGTGACTTCCACTACAGAGTCCGGTCTGTTTTTAATGCAGTGACTTCCACTACAGAGTCATGTCTGTTTTTAATGCAGTGACTTCCACTACAAAATCATGTCTGTTTTTAATGCAGTGACTTCCACTACAGAGTCATGTCTGTTTTTAATGCAGTGACTTCCACTACAGAGTCATGTTAGTTCTTAATGCAGTGACTTCCACTACAGAGTCATGTCTGTTGTTAATGCAGTGACTTCCACTACAGAGTCATGTCTGTTATTAATGCAGTGACTTCCACTACAGTCATGTCTGTTTTTAATGCAGTGACTTCCACTACAGTCATGTCAGTTTTCAATGCAGTGACTTCCACTACAGAGTCATGTCTGTTTTTAATGCAGTGACTTCCACTACAGTCATGTCAGTTTTCAATGCAGTGACTTCCACTACAGAGTCATGTTAGTTTTTAATGCAGTGACTTCCACTACAGAGTCATGTCTGTTTTTAATGCAGTGACTTCCACTACAGAGTCATGTCTGTTTATAATGCAGTGACTTCCACTACAGTCATGTCTGTTTTTAATGCAGTGACTTCCACTACAGAGTCATGTCTGTTTTTAATGCAGTGACTTCCACTACAGAGTCATGTCTGTTTTTAATGCAGTGACTTCCACTACAGAGTCATGTCTGTTGTTAATGCAGTGACTTCCACTACAGAGTCATGTCTGTTTTTAATGCAGTGACTTCCACTTTTTTTCTCACATTGTTTTCTTTAATGTATTAATATTATTTTTTATTATTATAAAGTCTCAAATGTGTCAGGTTTAACATTATGTAACTTTGTGTAACTTTATTTTTTTCATGTATTAATCCAGGCTCTTACAATTTTTATTTTTAGTCTTTACAGTTTTGTAATTGGTCATTCATCGTCAGGTGAACTGAAAATGAAATACTTGACACAGTTGCTGAAACAAGAAGAGGTCTCATAAGTACTCCGTGTTCCAGTCTAAAAACAGTGTGCTGCTTTAAACCCTCCATACCCAACTACATAACAGCCACACACTCAGAGGTCAAAGGTCAGAGGTCACTGACAGAAACGTCACAGTGACCTCAAACTGAACAGAGACGCTTCTGACTCACATCAGCTGATTTTAAACTCCGATCAATCACTCATCCAACTCTTCTTCTTCCCCCTCTCCAACTTTCCACTGCTCTCCACCTGTGGAGCTGGGTGAAGCACGTGACAGAACGCGGAAGCGGAAACAGAGCAACGAGATGCCAACAGCTGAGCAGCTGCACAGATCCTGTATGAACAGGATGGGCCACTCCGAGGGGAAATAATGTACCAGTAACACATGCAGTCAGCTAACCCGAGACCTGACCTGAAATACATGAGGATTATCAGGTGGTGTTATAACAAAAGCTGTGTCAGTTTCACCTCCTCCTTACTGTGGTTACTGAAACCTTGACCCCTGTTTCCTGGTGTCATTTTATTTTGAATTATACAATAAAAAACAATTTAAAAAAAACAATCACAAATGTTTATTTTAAATCACATATTTAATCTATGGTTTGGCTTGATTTTTTTTTGTTTTTAATAAGATATATTTTTATATAAACCTTTAAATAAATATAGTTTTTTTTGCTGTTTAAAATTGTTGGTTTGACAATGACACACCATTTTCTTGATTCCATTATTCTGCTTTTTTTTTTTAATCAATTATAAATAAGTAAAGAGTGCTGTAAAAAAAATCAAACATTTTAACTGGATTTCCTTCAAATTATGCATTTTGAGATTTTGAGCAGTTGTTTGTTACCAGGTGACCATAAAATCTCTAACAAAAGGTAACATTTTCTCCTACAGCTGTCCAGAAAACTTTGATTCTGTTGTCTTTTTACTTTTTCCACCTTTTTCCTAAAGCAAGGGTTCCCAAACCTTTCAGCCTGCGACCCCCAAAATATAGGTGCTAAAGACTCGCGACCCCCACTGACCCTCAAGGTTATTTAATGTGGATTATTTTCAGCTGGCCTACAGAAAATAACCGTACCTATATGAGCTTGTGTCTGTGTTTCCTGTGCCGTTATGAATTAACCTGCTGCTACTGATGCTTTAGATAATTAACTGTTCACTAACCCTAAACTTAGGAGTCATCTGGCAACAAAGAAAGGCAGAAAACTCATTACATTTTCTATTTTCAAGGTTTTATTTCAAGGTTAGCAACTATTTTTGTTGATATTTTTTTTACTATAATGGGTAAAATGTACTTTATTTAGAAAACTTTAAAAAAAAAAAAAAAAAAAAACATTCTGGGAGACATCCCAGGACCCCCCATTTGTGTCTTGAGTAATATTTAACTCAACATTCATGTTTTTGTTCTTCTATGAAAGAATTGATTGTTCAATAAAGTATTTAAGACTTGATAAAGTGTATAAGTACAAATAATACTTGTATTATTTATTATATGTATTATTTCATCATGTCTGTTTTTAATGCAGTGACTTCCACTACAGAGTCATGTCTGTTTTTAATGCAGTGACTTCCACTACAGAGTCATGTCTGTATTTAATGCAGTGACTTCCACTACAGAGTCATGTCTGTTTTTAATGCAGTGACTTCCACTACAGAGTCATGCCTGTTTTTAATGCAGTGACTTCCACTACAGAGTCATGTCTGTTTTTAACGCAGTGACTTCCACTACAGAGTCATGTCTGTTTTAATGCAGTGACTTCAACTACAGAGTCATGTCTGTTTTTAATGCAGTGACTTCCACTACAGAGTCATGTCTGTTTTTAATGCAGTGACTTCCACTACAGAGTCATGTCTGTTTTTAATGCAGTGACTTCCACTACAGAGTCATGTCTGTTTTTAATGCAGTGACTTCCACTACAGAGTCATGTCTGTTTTTAATGCAGTGACTTCCACTACAGAGTCATGTCTGTTTTTAATGCAGTGACTGCCACTACAGTGTCATTTCTGTTTTTAATGCAGTGACTTCCACTACAGAGTCATGTCTGTTTTTAATGCAGTGACTTCCACTACAGAGTCATGTCTGTTTTTAATGCAGTGACTTCCACTACAGAGTCATGTCTGTTTTTAATGCAGTGACATCCACTACAGAGTCATGTTTGTTTTTAAAGCAGTGACTTCCACTACAGAGTCATGTCTGTTTTTAATGCAGTGTCTTCCACTACAGAGTCATGTCTGTTTTTAATGCAGTGACTTCCACTACAGAGTCATGTCTGTTTTTAAAGCAGTGACTTCCACTACAGAGTCATGTCTGTTTTTAATGCAGTGACATCCACTACAGAGTCATGTCTGTTTTTAATGCAGTGACTTCCACTTTTTTTTCCATTTTTTTTTAATGTATATAATTATTATTTTTTATTATAATAAAGTCTCAAATGTGTCAGGTTTAAGTTCTTAGTATGTTATACAGACCTGTTAACTAAGTCACTTTATTTTTTTATGTTTTAATCCAGGCTTCTACATTTTCTATTTTTAGACTTTACAGTTTTGTAATTGGTCATTCATCGTCAGGTGAACTGAAAATGAAATACTTGTCATAGTTGCTTGTCACACTTTGGGAACCCCTCTCCTAAAGAAGTAATCCTATCTCCATGCACGCACTTCCTTCTGGTCCCTGGAAACCCCTCCAGAGTGAGACCTCTTCCCAGCACGCGCTCTCTGTCGGCAGCTTCAGCTAGCAGCCCGAGCTAATCCTGCTAACAGCTAACGGCTAAGCTAGCTAGTGGCGCTATGATGGCGGAGCTGGTGCAGGGACAGGCCTCGATGAACCAGCCGGGGCTGAAGTCAGACGGCCTAGCCGATGTTTTACAGAGGGCCCGGCAGGTAACAACTCCACTGGGGCTCAGCACACACTTGTTCAGGGCGAAACCGGGTCGTTTACACCGAGCCAAAGCACTTTTATTCGGATTCTCCGTGTTGTGCTGCTGCTATCCTAACTTATGCGCTCCGTCTACACACACTCACACACACACACACTCACACACACACACTCTAGCATGCTAACTAGCTCGGAAAGCAGTTCGGAGTTGGACTTGGGGCCGGTTTCGCACACTTTATCCGAGCTGACACGGTTCCAGAGTTAGTTTAAGGGGAGTTTGTGGAGCTGTCACCCGCAGGGGAGTGCAGTGTGAGCGGGGGGGGAGCAGGACAGAAGTTTGGCCACACGTGTCACTGAGGCAGACAACCTGTTGCGAGACAGAAACACGGTCTAAACGCACCGTGGAGGGACACAACTCTACACTTTTTACTGTGCTTCTGTGACCCACTTTGTGTGTTAGGGGAACCAGGTGGGGGGGAGCAGTGAAATGAGGGTGTTCATACTGTGTTAAAGCCTCATCCGCTTTCCTACAGTTCTTATGAGAGTACTTGGACCCCCCTCCCCTCCCCTTATAGGCTGCTGTTTACTGTAAGTTGGTTAGAAACTAGGCTGGCGTTATGCAACAGCCTCAGAGCCATATACAGCCGAGTGGAGGTGTGTCAGCCTCCTATACAGACACACACAGGTACTCACACACACACTCAGGACGTTTCTTCGCCCTGGTGTGTGTTGCAGTGGGAACCAGCAGGCTGTTCGTGTGTGTGCAGGCTCTTTCTGATAACTCAGGTGAAGTTTGGTTCATGCAGGTGTTTCAGTGTCTCTTTGACCTCACAGGGACTTAATCAAACAAGAAGGCTTTCTGCAGCTAGCTGCTTTATCTGACACGGCAGCTCAGTGCAAATCATTGTTGGACTTTAAGTTACAAACATTTAAAGGAATAGTCTGAGTAGGAATCAGGCTGGAACTCACTCTGTGATCAGATAATGCAGGGGCAGGGTGTGAGGAGAGTAAGATAACCCAGAAGTGACACCTAAAGTGTGCTGTCACTGCAGCACAGAACTGCACAAACCTGCAAAGTAATAACCGCTCCACTTCTTCTACCTTGAATCCTGACGACGAAGCAGAAATGCAGCAGCAGTCATGCGTGTTTGCATTGACAGGATTGATAAGCGACGCAGCGTTCTTGCAACATTCAGGCGTCAAACCTGACCTGTGTTTTTCGTGCACAGAGGTGGTGGCAGGATGTGGTTAGCTTAGCTTAGCATGCAGGGCGCAAGCAGGGAAAAATGGGCTAGCATGGCCCTGTCCAGAGTTCAAGAACATCTTTGAAGCTGTGCAAACCGTGTGAGGGACTCTAAGTAGTAAAGGAAAGTCACAGATACTCCTGTGTGTCACTAGAATCGCAGATTAATCAGCTAATAGTTTAATGTAGGCTCTAAAGGATCCAGAGGAGAACCTTTACATAGTTTAATCCAGATTTAAAGTCTTGCTACTCGAGTTGATTAGGTCTGAATTAAATGTTCTGATTGGATAACTTTTAAAAATCTTGAATCGTGTGAGAGGTCACCCAGCTATAGGTCAAACAAAGGTTCCCACAGGTGTGAGTCGTCATTGATAGCAGTGGATACTGAATGTTGATTGGTGTTGTGTGTTTAACAGCTGTAGGAGTTTAGTTTGGGCATCTGGGATTGACATACTGATGCATTAGAGCCAAATTCCACCAGATCTGTCTCTGATCTGTCACAGCACCGGATCTGATCGGTTTCTATTCCAGTCAATGTGTTAACTTCCACTGGATCCGCTCCGTTGAGACCCGGCTGCGGCTCTGATCAGATACACAAGACCTCTATTTTCCCCGGATGTTGTACCACGACGCATCAATCTCAACAGAGCAGATGGAGCGGGACAGGAAGTCAGGTTTCACCAAAACAAAATGAAAACATCCGGTTAATTTTCAGAATAAAAGACTCTGTGTTATCACCAGATCGTATTTCACTTAACTACAACAACAAACCAAAGTCATGATGAGCGGAGCCAGGCCTGGAGTCAACAGGTCAGAGGTTTTCAGAGGACCAGAAAGACAACATGGATGAGGAGAGGAGGAGGAGGAGAATCCTTGATTCAGGGATTACCGCAGGAAAACCTCGGTCACATGACTCCAGCTGTCCGACGGTCCTGCTCCGTGCAAGTTCTGAAAACGTGTAGTGGTAAATATACTTGACGGCAAAGGACACTACATCCTGCCTGACGGGACGATGGTGAGAATATGTTGCGCGTCTTCAAAGCTATCCACCATTTGTAATCCCAGCTGTCGTCACATCCGCGATAATTTCACAGCCTGTATAATAAATGGACGTAGTCTCCGTGACGTCACCTGTCTGTTCCCGAAGCCAATCGTCGGCCATATTGGAAATGTTGAACTCAACCTAACGTCGCCTGAGCTAGTGTGAGGTAAAGAGGCGGGCCTTTAGCCTTTTTGCTAACAGCTACAGGGTTCCCGTCTGTCAGTCAAGTCAGCCATGCCCTTATTTGGGCAAAACTCGTTAGTTTAACATCTTAAAAAATAACGAGTTATAAATAAATTCACCCCGTACAGTGTGTGCCGATAGAGAAATGAGCTCTTCAGACCTGGACAGTTTTTTGAACCAGGCTGTAAACATGTTTATTTCTGCTGTCAAGATCGTCTTCTTTGAATGGGTGTGTATGTGGTTTCCTGTGTTTCTGCAGCCAGCCTCTAGTGGACGCTCAAGGAACTGCAGTTTTAACACTTCTGCATGGGCTTCATATTTTGAGACCGGAGGTTTCCACTTGGTTTATTTTTGCGGGCGTGCACCAAACCAACGCTAACAACGCTAACAGCAGTTAGCTGGTTTAAAGCCTTATAATAACATAGCAGAGCAGGGCTGCATGATAGATCATAGTTTATCATGCATAATATTTTAAAAGAAAGTCCAAAAACCTCAGACCAGAGAAGTGACATTCCACTTTTTTGCTTCTGAAAAGATAAATATTTCTTGATTATTTCTCAGTTCATTGGCTTATTAATCAGCCTTTCAGCTTCAAATGATCGTCTATGAAATAATAAAAGTATGAAATGCTCGATAATGTGTGCACAGAGTGAAAAGATTCAAACAGAGTGTGCAGGCATTTAATCGCAGAGCACCTGCAGCTCTTTTGTGTCAGAGTCGTGTGGTCAGAGTGAGGCTGCAGAGTGAATAGGTGTGAACAGGAGGGCAGGCTGTTCTCTGTGGATTCGGTTTGTTTGTCGGGAGCTCCGGTCTTTCTGCCGCTCATTAAAAAATCAACGTGTGGTCGGCTAAAAGATGTAAATGAATTGATGTGAATGAGTTGTAGAGCGGTTGACTGCAGCCAAGAGCTGGCTTTCAAATTTTGAGACAATTTGGGGTAAAATCTATTCGTAAAAGTATCGTATTGTTACGACTTAACAACTAAACTGTTCTGCATTTAATCTCAGTTAACAGACTTTCAGGAAAACTCTCCATGCAGAGAAAGACACGGGCGTATCAGCCGTAGTGCAATCCTTCAACCGTGGTCACCTGGCGCAGTTTACCGTATTGCAAAATCGCTAACTCGTCCGTAAACATCGCAGCCGACAGAAAAAGAAGTCTCAGTAAGAAGCTGTTTATCGCTAACTGCTAGCTACGCTGGAGGCCTCAAATGGCCCTTTTCCACTGGCCCGTCTTAGACCTGCTCTCCTTGACTTGACTCGACTCTACTCGGTTTGTGTTGCGTTTCCACGGGCGCGGTACCTCGTGTCAGATATAGGGCTGTCAAAATTTCTCCAAAATGACGTTCGAATATCTATATTTGCGCATTATGTCAATAACAGGTGGACGAAGTAATACAAGGAGACATAACTACTTGTATATGTATTTTTATTTAAGATAGAACATGCCTAAAACATACCTACACATTACAAAACAAGTAAAGGACCTAATGGTCTATACCGTGACACTTTGAAGACCGGAGACCTCTCGCTCGCCCCCCTCCCCTCTCTGTGTGTAATGCTCTGAGTGAGTGCTGAACAAGACTTGTGCGAGCAATCAAAGGTCCTGACTCTCGTCCCTAATATAGGCAGGCTTCATTCAGTGATTGAAGCAAATATTATTAACATTAATTGAAGTTAAAAACGAAAAAGTAGTCCACTTACATTCTTGGCGCTTGTATAAAAATACAAATAAAAAAAGAGAGGAAAAACTGCATTTTATCCCAGGGTCACTGACTGTTGGGCTCTTTTAGTCCACTGTCAATGTAGGGTCTTAGGCCTGACAGGTTATTTGCCAAAAACACGAGACAGTCCATATGTGAAGAGGCCAGTCCACATGTGAAGAGGCCAGTCCACATGTGAAGAGGCCAGTCCACATGTGAAGAGGACAGCCCACATGTGAAGAGGCCAGTGCCGATCAGACAGTCCACATGTGAAGAGGCCAGTCCACATGTGAAGAGGACAGTCCACATGTGAAGAGGACAGTCCACATGTAGAGAGGCCAGTGCCGATCAGACAGTCCACATGTAAAGAGGACAGTCCACATGTAAAGAGGACAGTCCACATGTGAAGAGGACAGTCCACATGTAGAGAGGCCAGTGCCGATCAGACAGTCCACATGTGAAGAGGACAGTCCACATGTGAAGAGGACAGTCCACATGTAGAGAGGCCAGTGCCGATCAGACAGTCCACATGTAAAGAGGACAGTCCACATGTAAAGAGGACAGTCCACATGTGAAGAGGACAGTCCACATGTAGAGAGGCCAGTGCCGATCAGACAGTCCACATGTGAAGAGGACAGTCCACATGTGAAGAGGACAGTCCACGTGTGAAGAGGACAGTCCACATGTGAAGAGGCCCGATCTCTTTTTATTCACTATATTCCCAACGGAGGAAAAGACGCGTTCGGAGCGCACTGAGGATCCGGGGACAGAAGGATTTCTCTCTGCCGTCTGCTTCACGCTGTATATGTGTGACTCCAGTGACCTGTCCCTGACCCGTCATGCAGTGCGCCCACTCGCAAAGCAGCCGCCGATGTGTTTTTTTTCCACAGTCGAATATTCATTTTCACAATCGAATCTCCGTTTCTTTTTAATATTCGAATATATATTAGCCCTAGTCAGATACCAGTTTTTCGTACCTGCTCTGCTCTGGTTCCAAGCGAGCTGAGCGGATACTAAAAAGGTGACGTCTACGGACTGCCGGCCACCGATTGGTCAGAGAATGTCGTCAACAAAGAGTCGTGAGCGCGACGCCCAACACAGGAATCAAACCCGCCATTTTAAAAAAACGACATCAGTACTCTTTTGCTCTTCTTTTGCTTCCCTCTCTCGCTCCGCCTGCAACAAAAAAGGCCACAGACTGAGCAGCAAGTCCTCCATGTCCTCCATTGTTTGTGATTGTTGTGTTTGTGTCGCGTTCAAAATGACGTGAACGCAGTTTTGCGCAGCTGTGTTTATGACGGCCCCGCCCACCGTGAGTCGGTACTCGGGCTGGTGGAAAAGAAACCCAAACCAAGTCGAGTCGGACTGTCGTAGAGCTTGAACTGTGTCGTGGAAAAGGGCCATAAAAGTGCGCTGTAGCTCCCAGAGGCTAAATCATCATCCTCTACTAATAACCAATGGGATTTGAGGTTGCTCAGGTCAGATAGAGTTTAAACCAAAAGGCACGCCGCCATCTTTACCAGATATCTCACGCATTAGAGGGTGGGTTCGGTTAAACCAAGAGAAGGGTATCATACAGCTGATCGTGTCTGATATAAATCCACTTTAATGAATTCATAAATAACATTATTCTGTAAATACACTATTTCCTTTTTTAACGTAATCAATTCCCTGAAAAAGCGCATTTATTCACGGTAAAGGTAGTCGTAGTTTTCACGATATATACTAAATAAGTGCATTAAAATAACAGAGTTCAGTGCAGGAAAGAAACCCGGTAGAGTGCAATAAAGTAATGCTGGAAAAAAACGCAGTGCGGTGCGTTAAAGTGACTCAGTAGAATAATGCAGAATGGGGCAGGAAAGAAATGCATAAGAATGTACTGTGTAGGACAGAAATGCAGTTTGTTGCATGAAAGAAAAACATTTTATTGCATAACAGCTAGTACAGATCGTTGCACGGTGCAGGAACTAAATCCTGTGAAATGCTGTATGGTGCATTAAATAAATTAGTTATTTCACAGATTAATACAGAAAAAACAGTGAAGTGCATTATATATACTAAGTAGAGTAAAGTAAAGCAGCATGGTGCAGCATAGAAATGCTCCATGGCGCAGGTACGGTGCAGGAAATAAATTATGTAAAATTCAGTTGGGTGGTGCAGTATGATGCATGAAAGAAAAACAGTTTGTTGTGTAACATTACGGTCGTTGTTGGAAAGGAATGTAACATGGTGCAGCACAGACAGGCTGCACAGTGCAGGAAATAAATGCTCTGAAATGTGGTAGGGTTGGACAGTACAGTGCATTTCAAGAAATTAGTTAAATCATCTTATGTTGAAGTGAAGAACCAGTGAAGTGCATTATATATATAAACTAAATATTAAAATATTGTAAACTAATGCAACATGGTGCAGCAAAGGCACTCTCCATGGTGCAGGAATCGGTGCAGGAAACAAATGCTGTGAAATGCAGTAGGGTAGGGCAGTAAGGTGCATGAAAGAAACACTGTTGCGTAACAGTTTGTAGGGTCATTGTTGGAAAGAAATGCAACGTGGTGCAGCACAGACGCGCTGCAAGGTGCAGGAAATAAATCTTGTGAAAAGCAGTAGGGTAGGACAATACGGTGCAATAAAAAAATTAGCATACCACAGATTAATGCCTTATGGTGCAAGGAAGAAACAGGGAAGCACATTATATATAACAATAAGAGTTTTGTAAACTAAGGCAGTATGGTGCAGGAAAGAAATGCACCGTGGCGCAGGAACGGTGCAGGAAAGAAATGCACCGTGGCGCAGGAACGGTGCAGGAAATAAATGCTGTAAAATGCTGTAGGGTAGAGCAGTGCAACACAGTGGAGTAGATTATGCATACTAAGTAGAGCAAAGTAAAGTAATAAAGAAATGCGTTTGAGTGCAGCACCTTACCTCAGCAGGGCGCAGTAAAGTACCTGACTTCGGTGCATTAAAGAGAGGGATCAGCTTTTTAACGGCTTTATCTGAGTCGTTACTGATCCACTAAAACCTCAGAGATCCACCTGATGCTGATAGGGAGCATCTGATCAGGACTCGGGACGCTTATACTGCTTATTGGTTACATCTGTACCAGAGTCATTTGTTAAACGCACCCGACAGAGAGGACACGCACAACATGTTCCCTCAGTGCGACTCTGCAGAACGGCTCCGAGTGTCTGCAGACAAACAGAGAACCTTATTAGGAAGCTTCCTGGTTCAGTGAGAGGAGGATCAACTCTTAGACTTATCATGAGCTCTGCTTCAGCATCAACAACACAGTCAGACTTTCACTCCAGCAGTATTTAAACAAGCGATTTAAAGGCATTCAGCTGTACTTAAGGGGGCGGGGCTTAAGTAATCCAGCTAATTAGATGAGTTATTTGCTTTGATGTTAAACACTGCGGCTTATTTTGCTGTTACATTCAAATCTAAAAATGGCGCCTAAACTTTGATTTTGATGGTCTCAACGTGGAACTCATCAGCCTGAAGATTGGTAGGACTTCAGTTACTGTTGCTCCAGTGATCGTAACATGACTTGTCTGGAGACTCAGTGGTCTCAACTTGGGAAGACTTTGAATTCTCGTCATGACCTGACCTCAGGCTGTTGGCCTCAACTCTACGGACTTGTTCTGACTGGACAGTCTCAAGTGAAGACTTTGGTGTGTTACTCAGGACCTGACAGGAAGTATAGCACAGATTTTTGTTTTTTTTTTATTATATTTTTGAGCTTTTACACCTTTTATTCAGACAGGAGAGGACAGTGGATAGAGCAAGAAACTGGGATTGATCCTTGGCCGCCCGATTCATGGGAGCGCAACTTTCACCGCAATTTTTTCAACAAAGCTGTCGCAAAATCAGGCTTTTTGGGCCGCAACAATCACACAAAAATCCCTCGAAATCCTGGAGGGACTGAATATCAGCGTGTGGAGCAGGCTCATATCTCCGCGGACACACAGTCATAAAATTGAAGGCTCAGACTTCAACAAGGGAACTGAACAGAAACAGATTTCAGACTCTCAGAGTCCAGTTTTCTGTCTACTCGTTCTTATTGAGAAAAATAAGCATGTGAATGTGGTCAGGTGTCAGCAGGGAGTGCAACCGGGTCAGAATCAGTCTGATTGTGGAGAAAAAAAGCGCTCGTGGAGACCTGTCACTCAGCCGCAGCCACCAGCTGAGCGTCTCCGCTGTGAGCAACACCTTCAGTCAGCTGATTCTGAAACATGCTTTAAACTTCAAACACCTCCCTGAGAGCTGAACCAAATATGAGACCACATGATGTTTGATCCACGTGATAGAAAATCCAAACAAAACAATGTGTTCGAGTACGTTCTTAACAATCAATTAAAGCTAGGGTTGGTAGCCACGGAAAACTAGCATGAATTTGAACGTAGCATTTCCTCAAGACTCCATCTAACCCCTCCCCCCCTCCCCTCACATTTGGTGTAACCGCCCCAACTTAACTCGTCTCTTGATAAGAATTCCTTGATGTGTCGCGACGTAGAGCAGGACGTGAGACTTGTTGCTGTGACTCCAGAATTGGAGCCTAACAACGAAGGTTTTTGAAAGCCCCAAAGCGACTCGATCATAACTTCCTTTCCTCCCGATCTTTTCATCCGCCCAGGAATGAGTGTGCTCTCGTATCCAGAAAGTAAAGCTGTTGTTTTTGTCTGTTTGTCCCTCAGATGGTGGGAAAGATGGGCGGAGAAGCCATGTCTCACCTCAACAGCTCCTCAGGAAGTGTCGAGCCGTCGCTGTACTACCCCGGCCAGAAACGACCAGGAGAGGACGGAGGTGAGGAGGAGAAAGGGATGAGTCGATGCAAAATTAAAAATGTGTATTCCACACAACCAGGAACCTTTTGAGGCTACTTTACTATTTCAGTTCTTTGTAGCTTCTCTGTCTGATTTCAGCTGCTGTCGGTGACGCTTCCTCTCTTTACCAAAACTTCAAAGCTGACCGGATCAATCCTCTTTAATGCAAAGTTATTCAGAAGTCAGCTAGTTTGTATATTTGCAGCTTTACTAACCTGTGAAACGAGCTCTAGCTGAATCTTTCTTCAGCTGATTTTAAAAAACCTCGTGCAGATTCTTCTTCTGTGGTGCAGAAACATGTGATCGCTGCGACTTCAAATGAAGGGCGCCGTCAGATTACACCGGTGCAAAAACAGCGTTCATGTCTAATCTGTGTCTCTGTCTCTCAGTAGGAAACCAGCTAGCAGCCATGGGGCATCAAAGGTACGAGCAGCATCTCTTATTGATCAAACACATCGTCACATCATAGTAAACAGCAGATAAGTGTTTATAGATCTGTCCTCCTACAGTCATAAACATAATCACTTATTGACACACACACACACTCTCTCTTACTGTGGCTCATTGTGTGATGTTAATGTGTGTTTGTGTTGTGTGTGTGTTTTGCAGCAGGGTAATCACAGAGGATTACAAGGTCCCCGACAGAATGGTGGGCTTCAGTAAGTATGACCTGTGACCTTTCAATCCCTCCTGCTGATTGGCTGTCCGAAGGCTCCTTTGTCCAATCAAACCGCTGGTTTTGCCTCTGTCTTCGCCACTTTTGTGTCAACTTTGAGACCATTTCTCTTTAATTTGATGTAACGAGTGAAGCTAAGTCCACTAACCTCCAAAACACCTCGTACCTCCGACCAGAGCTAAGCTAAGACCTAAGCTAAAATATAACCAGCTGTGTTTCAGCTCACACTTTCAAGATCAGACGTTTGAAATCATAATAATAATAATATTAATAATACATTTTATTTTAAGCGCCTTTCCAAGCGCTAAAGGACACTTTACAGAGAGGATAAAACACAATAAAAACAACACGATAAAATAAATAAAAACAACAAACAAAGTAACACCAAGTTAAAATGAGGCAGTGAAGTGAAACAGAGAATGCGGATTTGAACAGATGGGTTTTGAGTTCTGATTTGAATACGGGAAGTGAATCAGTGTTTCGGATGTCTGGTGGGAGTGAGTTCCAGAGTTGGGGAGCAGAGCGACTGAAAGCTCTGCTCCCCATGGTGCTGAGACGGGCAGGGGGGCACAGAGAGGTGGTGGGAAGAGGAAGACCTGAGGGAGCGAGAGGGGGTGGCAATGTGGAGGAGATCAGACAGATACAGGGGGGGGGGGGGGGTTGTGGATGGCCTTAAAAGTATACAGGAGGATTTTGAAGTTGATTCTGAAGATGACCGGGAGCCAGTGGAGCTGCTGGAGGACGGGGGTGATGTGGTGGAAGGAGGGGGTTCTGGTGATGATGCGGGCTGCAGAGTTCTGGACCAGTTGAAGCTTATGGAGGGATTTGTGAGGGACACCGAAGAGGAGTGAATTATAATAATCGATACGGGAGGTGACGAGACTGTGGACCAGGATAGCAGTGGTGTGAGGGGTGAGAGAGGGGCTGTTGCAGCAGAGGCAAAAGAAGAAGAAGACGACTCTGTTAGCTAGCCAGCAAATAATGTTGGAGATGACAGATGGAAGCGAGGTACCCGAACCACAAAAAGTTTCCTCGGCAGTTTGGAAGTGCTTTTTTTTTATAATTCGGATATTGTTGTAGACAAAGTTGATATCAGAAGTCCCGCCCCTTCTTGATTCTGATTGGTTGGTGATCAAGAAGTGACATTGATGAGGGCGTTTTTGCACTGAATCACATTGGGTTTGAACAAAAAATAGGCGCTACTAGCCCCAAAAAACAGCGTTAGTGGACACTAACTCAGCTCAATTTTAAAGCTTTCAGATCAGCCTGACCTCAAACTTTCTCACCTGGTACTGTTGCATTTGGCATAAAATGTTTAATCAGGTTTCAGTTTTCAGTGTTTTTCATACGTCACAACGCCATCCGGTCTGTAACAGGAAGTCAGAGCTCAGAGCTTGTTCAGCCCATAGACTGTATAAAATACAACTCAACCCCTCCTCCGTTTTTCATTCCCTGCACACATGTGTGCTAACAAGGAGCTTAGGAGGGAGGCATGCTAGTTGTAGGCTGTCTTAATAAACACAAAGGTCGGTTTTACTCCCCACGTCTGCAGATTTGAAGATCTAGTGGATGATTTTTATTTATCATGGATAAGTGCTAGCGCTAGTTAGCATAGCCACATAGCTACATGTTCGTCTCTGTGTACCAAGACACACGTCGACATACTGATAAATAAAACAACAAGAAACACTAAATCTGTGACCAATGGTTCAGAAAGGTCCTGCTGCAGGCGCCTCTCCGTCAGGATCAGATTCTGGATCAGATTCAGAGGGTTGAAGTAACTCGGGTCTGTGAGCAGCCGTGGTTATTCAGCCAACATGTAAACATTAGATCAACGTGCTGGAGAGCCGAGGCCACACCCACTTCCTGAGGGGGCGTGGTCAGAGAGATAACAGACCGGCTGTTTCCGAAACCGCCTACTATACTAGCAGTACGTACTGATATGTCCAAAATTCAGTATGTAGTAAGTAGTATGTGAACAAGAGCAAAATCTGCAGTAAGCTAAAACTCCCCGGATGTCTACTGATTCGGGAAAATATCTCAGCATGCATCGGACCAGTCTGCCTCGCGTACTGTTTCCCATAATGCACAGCGCTCGTTCTGATTTTTCTTTTTCCTTATTTTTTGACGGGGGGGAATCCATTTTTGGGTGCTGTGAAAGTTATCAAATTACATATAAACCACTTCCTAACTTTTTAAATCATAAATGGATGCTAAATAAGCTTTTTATTTATCGGCTTCGCCGTTGTTTACTTCCGCTTTCCGAAACCGGAAATCCAGCGACGTCTGGCTCAGCATGCTGCATGACAGATCGGACAGAACAGTCAGACTACAGACTAAATTCAAACGCAGTATGTAGTAGGCAATACCTACTGCCTACTACATTAGTAAGTAGTATGTAGCAGGCCGTTTCGGAAACAGCCACCGTTCTGAACAGGGCTGAAGAAGAGGGTTTTACAGGCAGACCAAAATCTGATTTCAAAGTGTTTTTTTGAGCATAAACTTTAAAGACATGTTTTGGGGACCTCTTAGACCAATATATGTTGATGAAAAAAGCGTAACATGTCACCTTTAACCGAGCCGGAACCTTCTCATAGACCCTGAAAAATCTCTGTTTGCTCCTGTTTGCCTTGCTAAGATGTTAATGTTTGTAACTCCTCTTCTCTCCTCTCTTCCTCTCTTCAGTTATTGGAAGAGGAGGTGAACAGATCACCAGGATCCAGCTGGAGTCTGGCTGCAAGATTCAGATCGCTGCTGGTGAGTCGGTCTCAACTGTGATCCTGCTCCTTCTCTGGAGTCTCTCTGAGTTCAAACACAAGCTGCTGATTTAAAGATTAATTTCTGGAAAACCTCGACATGCAGACTCTTTGCTTCTCATACCTTTCATTTCATATAAAGGACTGCTTTGGTTTCCTCCTCTGAGTGACGAAGGCCGCTCAGATAAGCCTTTACTGTAAAGGAGTTCAGCTCAGAGTCTTTTCAGAGAAATAGCGCTCATGTTGACTGAGAGAAGGTAAACCTGAGGAACCTGTTTGCTGAGCTCAATCACACTCCTCACACTCCTCCTGTGTCTCTGTGTTTGCAGACAGCGGAGGTCTGATGGAGCGGCCATGTTCCCTGACAGGAACTCCAGAGAGCATCGAGTGAGTTTCTGAACACCCCCCTCCTCCTCTTCCTCCCCCTCCTCCTTACCTCCACCTGCTGCTCACTCTCTCTGCGTGTGTTTGTGTGTTTACAGGCAGGCCAAGAGGCTCCTGGTCCAGATCGTGGATCGCTGCAGAAACGGTCCTGGTTTTCACGGAGATGGGGAAGGTGGAGCCTCAGTGCAGGAGATGTTGATCCCAGCCAGCAAGGTGGGGCTGGTGATCGGCCGAGGAGGAGACACCATCAAACAGCTGCAGGTAGAGTGACGGACATGCAACACATGATGCAACCTCAAATACCCGTGTGTCTGCTTCTTTAATATCTGTGATGTCTGCTGTGTGTGTGTCAGGAGAGAGCCGGGGTGAAGATGATGATGATCCAGGACGGTCCGATGCCGACAGGAGCGGACAAACCTCTCCGCATCTCTGGAGACCCGTACAAAGTGCAGGTACGGACTCACGTGTGGATCCTCAGGCTGACTCGATCACGCCTCTCTGAGCAGAGCTGTCTCACACCCTCAGGCTCGTGATCGGCAGTGGAGACAACTCTTACCTGAGATGTTCCCACACTTAATAAACCTCTCTTACCTCTCAATGTGTGAGGCTGCCGGCCTGAGGAGCAGAGAGAGAGAGAGCTCAGTTTAGATCATCGTTCATGTGTCAGCCTCCTCTCACGGCAGCATGAATGTTTCCACACACGGAAAGTAAAACACCTTTTTTGCATTTGGCTGTCAAAGTTTAACCACAAGTTTACACATCATGCAAATGATTCAGAGATATGAGGACAACAGATGATGTGTCTGTGTTCAGACATCACCTCGAAGGGGGAACACCGCCCGACTCATCTCCAGTTTACAGGGTCACTTTTAAAACCGGAACACCGGGAGGAGAGACGCATTCACGGTGGGCTGAGAGAGGACTACTGTTACAAGCTGCTAAATCAAGAGAATCACAGCTTCTTCTTTTGAAAAGTACACACACATACAAAGAAGATAGAACAAATAAAAACTAATGAAAGAAAGAGAGATCAAGAGAATCACAGATGGAATAAACAATGACTCTGAATGGTTTTTGGGAAAAATTTGAAAAAAAAATGAAAAAAAAAAATATTTTGAAAAAAAAATGAAAAAAAAAAATATTTTGAAAAAAAAAAAAAGATGACAAAAAAAATAGAAATTTTTTTTTTTCTAACCGAAAAAAAAAATTGTAAAAATAATTTGATTTTTTTTTTTTTTTTTTTTTGAATATGAAAAAAAAAAATTAAATAAAAATTTGACAAGAACATTTTCGAAAAAAAAAATATTTGAAAAAAAATTGACAAAAAAGTTGACCGCGTTCCTGTCGAAAAAATTAATTTTCCTCAAATTTGAAATTGTGCTCCAAAAGCAGAAAAACATGAACACGGTCGGTGTTTTGGTTTAAACAGCGACCCTGTTAACTGGAGACTCAGCCGGATGCATCCCTCATAAACGTCTTTAGACGATCATTAAATATCTGAAGAGGATATTTTGAAATCTTAATAAAAACTAAACTAGTTTGCATTCCCAGGAACTCCCTCTGTGTTTCAACAGCTGTGTAAACTCCAAAAACACTGACACGTTCAGCTGAAGGTTTCCAGTTTACAGGGTCACTTTTAAAACCGGAACACCGGGAGGAGCTTGAGAGAAGACTACTGTTACAAGCTGCTAAATCAAGAGAATCACAGCTTCTTCTTTTGAAAAGTACACACACATACAAAAAAGATAGAACAAATAAAAACTAATGAAAGAAAGAGAAACAAGAGAATCACAGATGGAATAAACAATGACTGTGAATGGTTTTTTGGAAAAATTTGAAAAAAAATATTGAAAAAAAAAAAAAGATGACAAAAAAATTTTGATTTTTTTTTTTTAATTGAAAAAAAAAATTGAAAAAAAATTTGAATTTTTTTTTTTTTTGAATATGAAAAAAAATTTAAATAAAATTTGACAAGAAAAATTTTGAAAAAAAAATATTTGAAAAAAAATTGACAAAAAAGTTGACCGCGTTCCTGTCGAAAAAAATAATTTTCCTCAAATTTGAAATTGTGCTCCAAAAGCAGAAAAACATGAACACGGTCGGTGTTTTGGTTTAAACAGCGACCCTGTTAAGTGGAGACTCTCAGCCAGATGCATCCCTCATAAACGTCTTTCGACGATGTTAGTGATGTTATTGTGGACGGAGGGAGGAATACAAACACTGCGCTAATCTACCAATCAGACACATTCAGCATTGCAGGCCCCGCCCCCAAAAAGCCCAGGGACTTTTGAACAGTACTACCCCACTAGCAGGGTTTTTTGATGGGGGAGATTATAAATTTAGACCCTGGATCCACTGGTCCAAACGCACATAGTTCCGTGGTAAAGTTCCTCCGGTTGAGAACGCCTTTTGCTGGCTTTTAATCCCTATCCCTAGTCAAAGGATGCCACAATAAGAACACTGTAAAAGGGACCGATCTTAATGAGTTAATGCGACTAATATCTCATCTGGTTGTAATGTGGTACTCCAGCCAGACGGGGGCGACAGTGTGTCTGAAAGCTGTTTGCTGACTGCGTTAAAACCAAAAGAAGAAGAGGAACACTAACTGCATTAAGAAACCAAAGAAGAAGAAAACATTGCAGAGACTGAACATAGCTGTAAAATGTAAACATGACCTTCACACTGCTGCGTCACAAACACCCACAGCTGCACCTCTGACGTGTAAACGTGAGCTTCCTCTCACGACGCCTCTCTCCTCCTCCTGCAGGCTGCGAGGGAGCTGGTGCTGGAGGTGATCCGGGAGAAGGATGGAGATTTCAGGGCAGGGCGCAACGACTTCAGCGCTCGACTTGGAGGAACCAGCCTGGATGTACGTCACCACACACACACACACACACACACACACACACACACACACACACACACACACACACACACACACACACACACACACACACACACAGTTAGCATTTTAATTTTCAGCACTTTAACCTGTCCCTGTTAACCATGTTTTAAGAGATACAGTCATGTTTAGTCTGTCCCTCTGCAGGTTCCAGTTCCCCGTTTTGCTGTGGGCATCGTGATCGGCAGGAATGGAGAGATGATAAAGAAGATCCAAAATGATGCCGGGGTCCGGATCCAGTTTAAAGCAGGTCTGTCTACACCTCTCAATCCTGATTACCCACATCTGAATCACAATCCTGTTCAGACTAGACCGTACTCCATGTTCTATTATTAACAAAGACCCAACATCAAGACCGGATCAGATCCAGTCCCATCTTACAGGCAGGACTCAGTCTGATCTCATCTTAATCCACCATGAGCAGAGCACTTTGCAGCATTTAGCAAGTTACAGTGGCAAGGACAAACTTCCTTTAACAGGCAGAAACCTCCAGCAGGACCAGACTCATGTTAGACACACATCTACTGAGACCGTGTTGGAGAGAGGGATAGAGGGAGATGAAGAGAGAGAGAGAGATGATAGTGGGGAGACGGATAGTAGTAGTTGTAGCAGCTGGAGTCTGGCACGTCCACAGCAGCAGAGATCCAGAGGAACCTACGAGACAAGGGAGCTCAGGGACTCCAGAAAGGTCTATGGTTAGTAACTTTAATGGGACAGGAAGGCTGAGCTCAGATGGTACTAAAGCTGCATAGAAACTGCACATAGTGGACTCTCCTGATACATACATAGATATTACACATACATGATATAATCCAGATTAAGCCGGTGTGTCTGAGGCAGAATTATCAGGATCGCTTGACCTCTGACCTCTGTGTGTCCTGCAGATGATGGTATCAGCCCAGAGCGTGTGGCCATGGTGATGGGTCAGCCAGACCGCTGTCAGCATGCTGTCCACCTTATCAACGAGCTCATCCAGACTGCACAGGTAACACACACACACACACAAACACACACACACAAACACACAAACACACACACACACACCTTAATAAAGAGTATTTCGTACACACTGAGCTCTCTCTGAACTTGGTGTGTGTTTGGTTTTGAAGGAGCGTGATGGTTTCGGCTCAGCCCTGCGGAGCGGGAGGGTCAGAGGTCGTGGTGACTGGACCATGGGTTCTCCTGGTCCGCTACAGGAAGTGACCTACACCATCCCCGCTGACAAGTGTGGCCTCGTCATCGGCAAAGGTAGGATGAAGTCTGTTTCTGTCTGACCGGGGTCGTCCTGATTCTCCAGGACTCCAAAACTTCTCCAGCGGTGGATTTGATTTACACCCTCATCGTTGTTCTCTGTGACGATGATTGAACACTTCATCCCTGTTTTCAGTGCCGGTGTCATGAGCACCTAGAGTCTATAATCTGATGATGATGTGAACAGTTTGTATGTGATATCAGCTCTAAAGCACAAAAACGTTCCCTTTCACACAACAAGAGTTCAGTAGAGAGGCTGTAGAGTATGGAATAAAAGCGCATTGAAGAAACTGTAGAGCGCAGCGAGGAAATGCAAACAGAAACCGCAGTAGAGTGCAGAAAAGTAACAAAGTACAGTGATACATGTTCTCTTACAGAAACAGGGAACAGCCCTGAAGTGCACCACTAAGCGCGTTAAAAAAGTGCAGGGAAAATATGACGAAAAACTGAAACCCAGGAAAGTGCAGCAAAGAAGCGCGACAGAATTCAAGTGCAGCAGTGTACATTAATGAGAGTAGAGATGTCATAGAACTAAGTTCTGTGCATTTAAGCAGGGCGGCAGCATGCAGATATTTGATACAGCACAGCGCAGTATGGTGCATTAAAGACAACGAAGACATGAAGGAATGAGGCGCATTACAGTAGCAACCGTAGAGGAGTTGGGTTAAGAGGCAACAGATTGCAGAGTGGAGTGCAGAAATTGAAAAAGCGCCGCGAAAATATGACACTGAGTGCATTGCAAAAACGGCACACTTCATTAAAGAGGCGGAGTGCGATGAAGACGCACAACAGAGTGCAAAAAAAGAACTGAGTTCAAGAAATAAGCAAAGTGCAGAACTGAAACACAGGAAAGTGCAGCAAAGAAGCGCAACAGAATTCGGAGTGCATTAATGAGCGTAGAAGACTCGTCATAGAGCAGAATAGAGTGCATTTAAGCAGGACGACAGCGTGCAGAAATTTGATACAGCAGGACGGCAGTGCATTTAATACATTTAGTAAAGTGACTAACTTAACAGAGAGCAGAACTTGAACAAAGCAGAGTGAAGGAGTGAAGCGCATTACGGTAGCAGTCATAGAAGAGTGCTGTGAAGAGGCAACAGATTGCAGGAGCTGGATATTTCAGAATGCAGTGCAGAAATGCAGCGCAGTGCAGAAATGTGTAGTAGAGTGCAAAAACAGTGTAAACGAGTTTTGCACAGAAATGTAACCAAGGGTGGCCTAGCAGTCTAAGCGCCCCACATACAGAGGCTACAGTCCTCGTCGCAGGGGTTGCCGGTTCGATTCCCAGCCGGACGACCATTTCCTGCATGTCTTCGCCCGCTCTCTACTCCCCACATTTCCTGTCTCTCTTCAGCTGTCCTGTCAAATAAAGGCAAAAGGGCCAAAAAATATAACTTAAAAAAAAATGAAATGTAACCGGGTTCATTATGTAAAACATTGAAGTGCAGCTAAATTCAGTCCTGAAACTCAACAGTGTGCAGCAACGGGCAAAGCAGATTTAAGTTAAGTTAGCTCCAGAGTGCATTAAAAAGTGCAGTTCAGAAAAACATCAGAACGTCATAAAGAAGAGCAGCAGAGTGCATTAATGAGTGAAGACGAGTCGATAAAGAACGGAACACAGTGCAGCAAAGAGGCGCAGAGGACACAGCAGAGTGCAGTAAAACAGTAAAGTGCAGCGTGGAAAGACTTGAGTGTTGCACTGAAGCTTGAAGTCCACTTTTAATAAGAAGAAGAAGATTCAACATTCAAACATGGAAACATACATAAAGCAGTATTTCTGATTTTCTAGGACCTCACGTTGTCTCTCTGGTGCACTAATGTGCATAACTTTAAAACAAAAGGTTAAATAGAGGAGTGAATATTTACGTGTGTGTAAAATCTGTGATGTCAGCAGCCTCATAAAAGAAACCTAACGCAGCTAACAGAAGCTAAAGTGAGCGATGGAGGACGAGAGCACCATCAGAGCCGTCTTTTGTCCGCTAAAAACTCTTAAAAACATCAACCATTCAGCAGCGTGTGTGTGTGCGTGTGTGTGTGTGTGTCTTTCATTGTGTGTGTGTGGAGGTCAAGAGGGTCGAGCCGTAGCTTCCAAAATAAAAGCAGCAGGAAAAAGAAATGTCAAGTACCCAATGTTTAGACACCATATGGTCCGTGTGTGTGTGTGTGTGTGTGTGTCTGGTGGTCTATTGTTTGTCAGGACTTTCTATTGGACGATACAGATGAATGTCTTACTGTCTACACACACACACACACACACTCTCTCTCTCTCTCTCTCTCACACACACACATGTGAACCTGCTGTTTCACTGCAGAGTGGTTTTGAATGTGTAACAGGTTTAAACTGAAGGTTACGTAAAAGTCACTCAAATATTTGAATTGCAGCTGAAAACACGAACAAGAATGAAAGTAAATCACATGGTTAGCATGATGAAGTGATGATTAGAGGTCGGACTAATGTTGACACAGCAGTAAATCGACGCCCTGCCTCATGGTGTGGAGTATCTTTATTTTACTTTGAAAATATTGCAGCTCTCTGAGCAGATTTTTCTCACTGCATCACTACGTTAAGACTCCTTGCGGTTGCAGGGATGACATTAATCCTTCACTTTATCTTTAAGCTGCATTTTGTAACCTTCGGTTCATCAGATATGGAGACGTATTGTCGTGCGACGCTCTTTAATTGATCTGATAAATGCATCAAAGCGTCAAATCAAGTCGTACCAGTTAGGGCGTGTGCAGGTGTTGCTCTTAAATCTACTGAGACTAAAATCAGAGTCCAACAGAAGCTCACAAAGAGGCTTCCTTAAATGTGAACAGCAGCGTGTTTTGAATTCATGAGGATAAAGTCAAATCTTAACGTGCACGATGAAATAAACTCCTGACCTGAGTG
This sequence comes from Notolabrus celidotus, assembly GCF_009762535.1. Taxonomy (NCBI): domain Eukaryota; kingdom Metazoa; phylum Chordata; class Actinopteri; order Labriformes; family Labridae; genus Notolabrus; species Notolabrus celidotus. The sequence goes on from NC_048280.1 coordinate 2,039,953, forward strand.
AGCTGTAGAGGATTTAAATTGAAACACAATCAGCGTCGGATAAAGTCCGAGGGAAATGTAAATTTATTCACAGATTTATTCACTCCCTCCTCTCTACTCCCTTTTACCTCATGAAAGGTCCACTAATGCTCTCCTCATTTGGTTAACAAAGAGTTAATGACCTCAGGATATTCTGCTGACCTGCAGCAGGAGGAGGAGGAGGAGGAGGAGGAGGAGGAGGAGGAGGAAGGGTGGTGTTCTGGATACAGACTCTGCAGCTCTTCTCATGAACTCCTGAGGTGATCTGGGTGATTTGGGACGTGCAGACGCTGATGTTTTCTGTAACGACCCTTCACACCTGTAACTCATAGCGGGAGGTCATGTGACGCGCTCTGTGGAGGAGGAGGAGGAGGAGGAACAGGTGGAGGAGGAGGAGGAGGAGGAGGAGGAAGGGGAAGGGTGGTGTTCTGGATACAGACTCTGCAGCTCTTCTCATGAACTCCTGAGGTGATCTGGGTGATTTGGGACGTGCAGACGCTGATGTTTTCTGTAACGACCCTTCACACCTGTAACTCACAGCGGGAGGTCATGTGACGCGCTCTGTGGAGGAGGAGGAGGAGGAGGAGGAGGGGGTGAAATCACTTCAGTTCAATCACTTACGTCTGCGTTAATATCAAGACTAGGGATGTAAACTTCAAGTATTTTCCGTGATCGATCTTTAGAAATGTTAACGATCAATTATGGATTAATCATTAAAAGAGACATGAAACATTTTCCATGTCAAAAACAAAGCTGAATGTTTTTTCCCCTGAATCAAATTTTCTGTCACGACACAATGTATATAACTGACAGTATTGAATATCTATGGATTGTATTGAGGTGTTCAAAATGTTAAACACGCTGACAGGGTTCCCACACGTCCTGGAAAACCTGGAAAACCTGGAAAATAGTTGACCAGTTTTCCAGTACTGGAAATCACCTGGAAAATGGGAGAAAAAATCACAGATTGTCCTGGAAAATGATTCCAACATGACTGCGCGTGACCTGACAAGGTTAAAAAAAACACATCCCCATTCAACATGTGTGGCCATTTTTGTCATTCAGTTCTATTTAGGTCAATTTATGCTCTGATCCTCTGATCATTATTATTATTTATTTATTTATTTATTTCAGTAAGGCAGCTTCCAGATTCCTTTGCTGGCTCTTTTGTTTTTTAATTAGCTCATTTTAAATTTTTTGAGAAAAGAGAAAGCTGAGATCAGAGTTGTCCATCATTGTTGCTTGGTTGCACTAATAAAGTGAAGTGCTGTACATCTGTGGTTGCATTATTCTATAATCAATTTGCCATCATTTTTAAGCATGTAAGAGATGATTTCATGGATAGCCATAGACTTTCAATGTAGACTTCCACTGAGAGGAACATATTAGACAATTTAGGAACTAAATTTAGACTGTCACACCAGCTTGATCATCACTGAAAATGTCCTTGAAATGTCCTGGAAAATGTTCTCTGGAAAAGAGTGGGAACCCTGTGCTGAATATCAACATGTGAAGCAGGCTCATAATCTCTGCAGACACACAGTCATAAAAGTGAAGGCTCAGGCTTCAACAAGGGAACTGAACAGAAACATATTTTAGACTCCCAGAGTCCAGTTTTCTGTCTACTCGTTCTTATTGAGAATAATAAGCATGTGAACGTGGTCAGGTGTCAGCCGGGAGCACAACCGGGGTCAGAATCAGTCCGGCAGCCTAGTAAAAAAGCGCTCGTGGAGACCTGTCACTCAGCCGCAACCCCCAGCTGAGCGTCTCCGCTGTGAGCAACACCTTCAGTCAGCTGATTCACATCCAAACATGCTTTAAACTTCAAACACCTCCCTGAGAGCTGAACCAAATATTACACCACATGTTTGTTCCAGAGGATAGAAAGCCCAAACAAAAAAAGTGTTTGAGTAAGTTCAGCGTGTTTAACATTTCGAACACCTCAATACATTCCATAGCTATTCAATGTGGTCAGTTATATACACTGTGTCATGAAGGAAAATTTGATTCAGGGGAAAAAACTAACCCTAACGCAAAGATCGATCACAGAGAATACTTGAAATTTGCATCCCTAGTTCTTACTGTTGATGTCCCGACATCGATGAACAAAATCCAGGTTACCAGTGGTCTGTCGGTCTAAGCTCGCCCCACATACAGAGGCTATAGTCCTCGTCACAGAGGCCGCTAGTTTGACTCCCGGCCCCGGCTATTTGCTGCATGTCTTCCCCCGCTCTCTGCTCCCCACGTTCAAAAATGCCCCAAAAATAAAACTTGAAAACAAAATCCAAAGAAAGATGTAAAAGTCCCTCTCTACTTTCAAAAGACAGCTAAAGACCCAGCTCTTTAAGAAGCACTATGCACTTAGCTAGACCGTTCTCCACTGTTGTCCCCAGTGGCAGATCATGTCTTCCAGCTACAGTTGACTCACACTGTCCTGCTCTACTCTGGGAATCTGTGTTCAGGTCTGGAGTGACCCAGCACTTGGTACTTTGGTCATTATTGTGGTGATGTTAATTGTTGATGAGGATAATGGAAGGTCTTAAATTGTTTGGTTGCTTCATTGTAGATGTTCCTTATTTACTTTGTGCATTGCCTTTACACTGCTTGGCAGTACCTGCTCCCAAATTGACCTGAAGCACTTTGTTACTCTTACTGATCTTGTTTCCTCTTGTCTAGATCTTTGCTTGTGTTGTTCTTGTTCTCGTATATACGTTGCTTTGGATAAAGGCGTCTGATAAATGACATTGTAACATTGTAAAAAGAAAAAGACTCAAGGAAAAAGGGTAATGAAAAAAATACAAATGTTTGCTTTTTATCTTCTCAATACAGTTATAAATGACACAGCTGTGACAACAACTCTCTTTAAAGTGTTCATAAACTGAGAGAAAAGAAAGGAGACTGAATCACCATCCCGCCCAAAAAACCCACAGACTTGATTGTGTTCATTTTTAAAGAGTGTTCACTGCGATCACAACGGATTCCAGACTGAACAAAACCTTTTATATCAAGATGAGAACATGAAACCATCATTTCCAACCTCACCTCTCTCTAAAGCAGGGGTGTCCAAACTTTTTTCAAAGAGGGCCAAATATGATGTTGTCAGAATACCTCAGGGCCAGTGGCTCCTACTGAGACTAAGGAATCTTAAAAGTTCTATATGAAATATTTAATAACAATTATTTTAAAGGTGACATATCATGCAAAATCGACTTTTTAATGGTTCTCTACCTGAAATCTGTGTCCCTGTCTACAAACCCCCCGAGAATGAAAAGAATCCATTCTGCCCCTGTTCTGATTTCTCCACCTTTCTGTAAATGTGTGCTGAAACCAGCCGTTTCAGTTTTCAGTGTTTTTCATACGTCACAACGCCATCCGGTCTGTAACAGGAAGTCAGAGCTCGGAGCTTGTTCAGCCCATAGACTGTATAAAATACAACTCAACCCCTCCTCCGTTTTTCATTACCTGCACACATGTGTGCTAACAAGGAGCTTAGGAGGGAGGCATGCTAGTTGTAGGCTGTCTTAATAAACACAAAGGTCGGTTTTACTCCCCACGTCTGCAGATTTGAAGATCTAGTGGATGATTTTGGAAAAGTGCTAGCGCTAGTTAGCATAGCCACATAGCTATATGTTGGTAGCTGTAGCTGTAGCTGTGTACCAAGACACACGTCTACATACTGACAAATAAAACAACAAGTAACACTAAATCTGTGACCAATCCTTCAGAAAGGTCCTGCTGCCTTTCTGGCAGAGGTCGGCTTTACTCCCCACGTCTGCAGATTTGAAGATCTAGTGGATGATTTTTATTTATCATGGATAAGTGCTAGCGCTAATTAGCATAGCCACATAGCTATATGTTCGTAGCTGTGTACCAAGACACACGTCGACATGCTGATAAATAAAACAACAAGAAACACTAAATCTGTGACCAATGGTTCAGAAAGGTCCTGCTGCAGGCGCCTCTCCATCAGGATCAGATTCTGGATCAGATTCAGAGGGTTGAAGTAACGCGGGTCTGTGAGCAGCCGTGTATATTCAGCCAACAAGTAAACATTAGATCAACGTGCTGGAGAGCCGAGGCCACACCCACTTCCTGAGGGGGCGTGGTCAGAGAGAAAACAGCCTGTTCTGAGCAGGGCTGAAGAAGAGGGTTTTTCAGGCAGACCAAAATCTGATTTCAAAGTGTTTTTCTGAGCATACACTTTAAAGACATGTTTTGGGGACCTCTTAGACCAATATATGTTGATGAAAAAAGCGTGATATGTCACCTTTAAATGTATTCTCAATAAAACAGTAACTAGGAAGTACCATGTAAAGATTAGCAGACTATCTTCTTCTGGGGGAAAATGTTTTTCATTCGGGTCGGGTAACGTGGGAAAAAATATTGTATCCTTATTTTCCTCTGGCAGGATCACGATCTGGATTTCATCACACTTCTTTTTCTTGTTAAGAAAAAGAACATATTAAGAACAAAATAATTATTTTCCTGAGTTCTGAAGATTTTTTATGCACCAAATTTTGCCTGTACAATTTCATAATTGTGATCTCGTCTTGTTTCCTCTTTTGTGTCTTCTGAACTTTTAATGTTCATCAAGAACATTTTCACGTCATGATAAAAACATTAATTTGAAAACCTCTCCACTTTAAGAGTTCTTGTGTTTCTTCTTTATTGCCGTCTTGAAGAATTCCCAGAGCTTTGGCTTTAGACAGGTAGTCCATATGAAGCTTTTTGAGACGTTTCTGGATTGACTTTAGTTTTGTTTGTGCTCTTTAAAGAAACTGCAAATGTACAGATGATTCAGATTGTGATTAATTTATTTGCTATGAATAACACATTTTAAAGATGGAAGCTTGGGGCCATAAATAAATGGACCTTGGGCCGCAATTGGCCCCCGGGCCGTACTTTGGACATGCCTGCTCTAAAGCTTGGGGCTCTCTGTGTTTGTAGGTGGAGAAACCATTAAGAGTATTAACCAGCAGTCTGGAGCTCATGTGGAGCTGCAGAGGAACCCTCCCCCTTCCACCGACCCCAACACCAGGGTCTTCACAATTAGAGGAACCGCCCAGCAGATGGACCTGGCCCGTCAGCTCATAGACGACAAGATCGGGGTAAGACAAGCAAACACACACACACACACACACACACGACAACAAGACGACGACACAACTTTCACAACTTCATCAGAAAGAAAAGGATTGATCTCTCTCTTTCTCTGTCCTCTCCTCTTCAGGGCTCAGGTATCATGAGTAACGGAGGATTTGGCTTCAGTCCCTTCACCCAGGGCCCTGCCACACACCAGAAGTAAGACACACACACACACACCTCTTGAATGTTACATACTGAACATTGAACTGTGTTTCTGTGGCTGTTCAGCGTGTCTTGCTGACCTGGGTGTTTTGTGTTCTGTGTTCTGCAGCTGTGGCAGCGGTCAGACCTTTCTGACTGGCGTTTGGGGAAACACCTACCAGACCAGCTGGCAGAACCCTGGACAACAAGACCCTGGTAATACACACACACACAATCGCACACACAATTGCACACACACACACACACAAATATAGGGCACATTCTCTTTGGGGTTCAGGTCAGGAGAGTTAGCTGTAATATCATGGTCAGCCATCTTTGGTGGAAGTTTTGGCGCTGTGGGCAGGTGCCGAGTCCCAGTTAAACGCTGTGAGTGTTGGAGATCACAGCCGGCCCAACAGTCTGGTTTTCTGTCTTTTTAGGTCAGCAGAACCAGCCTCAGAGCTTGATGACAGACTACAGTAAGGCCTGGGAGGACTACTACAAGAAACAGAGTAAGACTTCTGTCTGTCAAGCAATCTTTTAATTCAACTAATTAAAACTGTCCGAAAAATTAACACTGGACATAAATCAGCGTGAAATTCACTTTTAAATTTGACCTCAAATCAAGAGAAGATTCAATCCTATCTTATTTATTTGTTTATGACCACTACTGCAGCTAGCCAGCAGGGGGAGCTCTACATCTTTTGGCTCCACAGTCAGTGAACACTTATGTAAAATATGAGCCCTCTCATGCGGCTGTTAAAGTTATGAGCAGCTGTGAATCATCAAATGCAAGTCGTGACTGTAGCGCCTTTGTAAGTAAGGTCAGTCGAGGGAGCGCCGGAGGTTTTGGCTTCATTTTGGGGAGCTGACATGCCGTCCATCTTTCTATACAGCTGATGGTAGCAGCAGTTTGCTCACAGGTTCAACATATCCGCCTTCTTATTGTAGGAAACGAACGTAAGAAGTCACCAACACTTCGTGGTTCATGTTCCCCTGTGTGTCCTCAGGTCAGTCGTCTCAGCAGAGTTCGGTGCCAGACTACACTGCAGTGTTAGCAGAATACTACAGACAGCAGCCCTACCTGTGGAACCCCGCCCAGATACAGGTAACACCGGACGCTGATCAGGAAGCTTGAAAACCGGTAACAGGTTTTCTGCCTCACTGGGTGCATCTCAAAGCTCTAAACGGCCATCCTCGTGTCTCTTCCTCGCGTCTCTTCCTCGCGTCTCTTCCTCGCGTCTTAGTCCCGCCCACCAGAGATGCGAGGAAATGAAACCAGAGGAGAGAGGAGATTTGTATTTAGAGAAATGAGAGGTCCTCTTCTCCGGAGCGTCACATGAAGCCACGTCGGTTTGTGATGACGGCTTTAACAGCTGTTTGTGTCTGCACACATGTTCACTGTAATAACTCTGATCAATATAAACAGTGACAGAGCTCTGTCTCTGTGTTTACATGTTTAACACACACCTGTTTAACACACACCTGTTTAACACACATGTTCACTGTAATAACACTGATCAATATAAACAGTAACAGAGCTCTGTCTCTGTGTTTACATGTTTAACACACACTTGCACATGAAGAGAATCTGCTCTCTGTTTATTCTGTCCTAAAGCATCATGGATCCATTCACCGGTAAAATGTCTCATTATTAAATTATTTATTATTTCAAGGGAAAATAGAAACCATGCAACTCTTTTCAAACCCTGTGCTCATTAATGATCAGCCTCGTATGAAACTTTATTAACCTGACAGGAAATATAACAAGTGTTTTTACTAACAGACAAACTTTACTGTTAGACTTCTCTTCATGAAGAAAACCAGAACAAACAGGGAAACTAACAGGAGGAAGAACTGATCATTGATATATATTCTATCAATGATGTTAGACTCTATTACTCTATTTCATTAGACAGTGAATCTGAAAAAAACAATCAGATATAACATCCACCCTCTGTTATATTGAATTTATGATTTTGCGATCAGTATTTTGTTTTTTAAAATCATATCAAACACTTTTCAATCTCAGCTCATCAAATACAGACTGATCAGAAACCAACAGATGTTTATGATCTGTTTCAGGGCACCCTTAGTGACTGTTTTAAGGTCTGTTTCAGGGCACCCTTAGTGACTGTTTTAAGGTCTGTTTCAGGGCACCCTTAGTGACTGTTTTAAGGTCTGTTTCAGGGCACCCTTAGTGACTGTTTTAAGGTCTGTTTCAGGGCACCCTTAGTGACTGTTTTAAGGTCTGTTTCAGGGCACCCTTAGTGACTGTTTTAAGGTCTGTTTCAGGGAACCCTTAGTGACTGTTTTAAGGTCTGTTTCAGGGCACCCTTAGAGACTGTTTTAAGGTCTGTTTCAGGGCACCCTTAGTGACTGTTTTAAGGTCTGTTTCAGGGCACCCTTAGAGACTGTTTTAAGGTCTGTTTCAGGGCACCCTTAGTGACTGTTTTAAGGTCTGTTTCAGGGCACCCTTAGTGACTGTTTTAAGGTCTGTTTCAGGGCACCCTTAGTGGCTGTTTTAAGGTCTGTTTCAGGGCTCCCTTAGTGACTGTTTTAAGGTCTGTCTCAGGGCACCCTTAGTGACTGTTTTAAGGTCTGTTTCAGGGCACCCTTAATGACTGTTATAAGGTCTGTTTCCGGGCACCCTTAGTGACTGTTTTAAGGTCTGTTTCAGGGCACCCTTAGTGACTGTTTTAAGGTCTGTTTCAGGGCTCCCTTAGTGACTGTTTTAAGGTCTGTCTCTGGGCACCCTGAGTGACTGTTTTAAGGTCTGTTTCAGGGCACCCTGAGTGACTGTTTTAAGGTCTGTTTCAGGGCACCCTTAGTGACTGTTTTAAGGTCTGTTTCAGGGCACCCTTAGTGACTGTTTTAAGGTCTGTTTCAGGGCACCCTTAGTGACTGTTTTAAGGTATGTTTCAGGGCACCCTTAGTGACTGTTTTAAGGTCTGTTTCAGGGCACCCTTAGAGACTGTTTTAAGGTCTGTTTCAGGGCACCCTTAGTGACTGTTTTAAGGTCTGTTTCAGGGCACCCTTAGTGACTGTTTTAAGGTCTGTTTCAGGGCACCCTTAGTGGCTGTTTTAAGGTCTGTTTCAGGGCTCCCTTAGTGACTGTTTTAAGGTCTGTCTCAGGGCACCCTTAGTGACTGTTTTAAGGTCTGTTTCAGGGCACCCTTAATGACTGTTATAAGGTCTGTTTCCGGGCACCCTTAGTGACTGTTTTAAGGTCTGTTTCAGGGCACCCTTAGTGACTGTTTTAAGGTCTGTTTCAGGGCACCCTTAGTGACTGTTTTAAGGTCTGTTTCAGGGCACCCTTAGTGACTGTTTTAAGGTCTGTCTCAGGGCACCCTTAGTGACTGTTTTAAGGTCTGTTTCAGGGCTCCCTTAGTGACTGTTTTAAGGTCTGTTTCAGGGCACCCTTAGTGACTGTTTCAGGGCACCCTTAGTGACTGTTTTAAGGTCCGTCTTTTCTCTCTTATTAAACTCAGCTGATGTTAAGTTTCGGTTAAGTCCGAGTCACTGCAGCGTCCAATCGGTGAGTGATATTCGATAAGGGGGCGTGTCTGTCAGAGAAAAGACTTCCGCAAAGTCTGCTCTCATGTTTCCTCGATTATCCCTCCTCGGATCAGTCTCCTCTCTCCTCTCTCCTCTCTCCTCTCTCCTCTCTCCTCTCTCCTCTCCTCTGTCCTCCAGCAGCGTTTAGAGTTTAGAGCTTTGGGACACAAGTTAAAATGGCGCGTCAGTCAGTACTTCCGGTTCGGCAGAGGAGCGAGGAGACTGCAGTTTAGAGCTTTGAGATGCACCCACTGTCGCACGTAATCTGTCAACACAACACTAAACAGTGATGTCATTTCCTGTGCCTTTAGGATCACTAGAGGCCCCTCCCTCGCCGGTGAAGGCCTCGGATGGTCGTCGAAGGCAACCGAATCGGGGTTTCCTTGCAACGCTCTGCCGCTTCCTCCTTCCTTTTGTAGAGAAAACTAAGGATTAACTGAAAAATCACGAACTCTTTTCTTTCTGTTTTTTAACCTTACAAAGTCGATATTTTGTCAGGCAGATTTTTCTGGACTAGCCTCTGGTCTCTCCACAGTGTAGACCTGTTTTTTTTTTTTGTTTTGTTTTTTTTGTTTTTATTTTTTTTTATCAAACTTGAACTTAAAGATGTATCAGTGTGGCTTTGAACAAAAAATCCAGTATAATCTTTATTTTGTCTAGTTTTATTTTCCAATAAGAAAACGGTATCAGGCTTAGCAGTCTTGAGTAAGAAAATCAGATATTATTATTATTATTATTATTTTGTTTATGATAATGTTTTAAAGCATGCGTCAGATTGTGTGTGTTGACTCTCAGTTATTTTTTTTTATTTTTGGCATAGAAATATTTTAATAGCGTCAGATGGAAATTTAATGTTTTACCGTCAGAGACAAAACTGTTTTTTGTACTAAATTTGTGCTCGCTGGGTCTGTTTGTTCTCGATCTAATTTTACCTGTTAAGTCGCCATCTTGGAGGTGCAATGACGCGATTATTGTTTTCTTTTTGGTTTGATGATAGTTCTTATTCCTGTATCTCTATAGTGATTCTTTAGTTTTTATGATGTAATGATAAATAAATGCCGATTTATATTGCGTTGTCTAAAGCCAGATCTCTCTGTGGTCAAACACTCTGTGTCCTCCACAGGATTTAACCCTCAGCCGACACCACGTTTCCCCGCCTCAACTTTCATTACAAAAGGGGGAAATTTGTTATTTTCTTACAGAGTGAAACTTTATTATTGTTGTTGTATCTTCGTTCTGCATTTCTACTTTGCCGATTTGTTTGTAGAAGAAGTGTTAGGAGCTGAACAATGAAGTTATCGATTCTATAAGCAATGTTTTAGCTAAAACGAGCGCGTTGGCTAAATGCGCAAGTTAGCAAAAAGATGTGTGTTACCTCAACTGTGTGTTAGCCGGACGAATGTGGGTGATTCTGTTGGCTGTCTTTTTATTAGCTGAATGTAAAGGTTAATTGAAAGATGTGTTGTCTGGACAATATGTGTTTGTGTTAGCTTAGCAGGGTTAGCATTGACATTTGGCTCTTCCTGAACATGCGTGTTGCCAGTTGTTAGTTGAATGAATGTGGTGGCTGAACTGTTGGTGAATTATATGGCGTGTGTGTGTGTTCGGATGAGTAGCTGTTTGCTTTGAGTGCTTGATAACTTTGCGTGTTCCACACTTACGACCGTAAATAACCGAGTGAGAAAAAATGATCGCGTTTTACGATGAGGTCGATTTTTCTACAGTGTAGGTATTCCCGTTTTTGGAAAAAGACGCTCCAAAGAACCTTCCAAAATAAACAAATTCAATCTTACACAATCAATATTATAAAGTGCTTAGTAGCATCTAATTTTACTAGCTAACAAATTCCCACAACATTTAGAATCCAGAAAAATATCAAACTTAGGCTCCTTTTTCATTTATCCGATAAAACTACACAGCTAGCAAAGTAACATCCTGTCCACTTTCTAGATCCACCTAAAATATCCACTTTTAGCTTGTAGCATTAGCATTAAGTTGTGTTCGCTAAACAGGGTATGCTGGCAGATCAGCTAAACTGCCTGAAGTTGCTAAACGTACGTTAGCTTAACACATTTTGTTCGTAAACTATACTGTGGGTTATATAAACATGTTTGTATTAGCTTAACATCGGCGGCGGCAGCGTGTGTGAGTTAGCATCATGTCACCTTTAAATTCCTCCCTCGCGCTACCGCAACGGCTTGAAGCATTAGCTTAAATTTTCGTTAGCTAGACGGCATGTATTGCACAGATTAACTTAGCTTTGTAAACTAGCACAACTGCATGAGTGTGGTAGCATAAGTTGCTGAACGTGCGTTTGCTTAATATTCTTGTTGGGTTATATAACATGTTTATTTTAGTTGACCTTTTATGTGCGGCGCTTGCAAGTTAGCATCGTGCTAGCTTTCTAAAAATCAACCACGCTTTTTTCGCTGATTAGCATTAGCAGAATTTCGTTAGCTGGCAGTCCAAACAGATTAGCTTAACCTTGTACTCTAGAAAAACTGCATGTGTGAGGTGGCTGAAAATGCTGAATGTGCGTTAGCTTAATACTTTTGTTTGATAGCTTTACTGTGAGTCATACGAGCGTGTTTATATCACCTTCACTTCCTTGATTCTGCGACGGCTCGAAGCGCTAGCTGAATTTCTGTTACCTACGCAGCACGTGACCTTAACTTTGTAAATTAGCAAAACCGCAAAGTTGCTGAATGTGCGCTGGCTCGATACCAATTTTTCCGTTAGCTACACTTCGGGTTTTGTAAACGTGTTTATTTTAGCTTACCTCGTGCATGCAGTGTGTGTGTGTGTGTGTGAGTCAGCGGCCTGCCGTGTGTCTGCTTAGGCTGGGTTATGATTGTGCGTCGTCGTGAGAGCTTGTGTGGCGGTTTTATACAAATTTGAACAAGACAATATTTTTCGTTACTTTTTTCGAACCACCTTTCCAACGGGAGCGTAGATCTACGAATTAGCTTGTTCGACGTGTATTGAAATTGAGATGATCTGTGAGCCAGCCTTCAGAGAGCCGTTAGCGTAAACCACGGAGAATCTTTGAGTGTTTTTGCCGATTTGTAATTCCAGCTGAGCTAATATTCGTTAGCATTGTGTGTTGGGTCTGGTGTGTACTTCTGTGCGATAGCTGAACATTGTTGTGTGTGTCGGACCACAGAGAGGTTTGTCTTGTTGAGGGGGATCTGGCTGTTGTTGAGTTGAATAATGAATCAGTGGTTCTGCTTCTTGTATGTGTGACGATGATGATGACGATAATAATAATTAATGACGACGATAATAATGAGTTCTCCTGTACAGGGGTCTATTTAAATCTGTTCATCCAGTTATGAATATTCAGTTTGTCGATGAGATAATATGGTTTGTGTAAATTTCCACTCTCTGGTGGGTGCTCTCCAGTTAAAAATGTACTTTGTTATCCTGTTCAAAATGAGATTGTTTAATTCACATGTTGTGTCTAACCGATTTGCAAAGAGATGTATGTGTTATATATAGTCTCAAGACTGCTAGGCTAACTGTCTCTCTCTCTCTTCTCCTTGTCTTTCTGTCTCTGTCTGGACGGCGTCACGTTAAAAAGTTGTTTGGATTCGTGTCTTTTCAACGCGTCTGTAATCGGACCACGTGATTACAGCTGAGAGTTATCGTCACAGGCGTGTTGAACGGTCCTGCAGCTGGTTAGCGTGGCGGCTCCGAGGCGAGGAGAGCTGTAGTACAGGGGTTTTACTCCCCAAATAATTATTAAAAAAACACAGGAGTGGACGGTGTTCTGGTGTCCTGCCACAGTTCCAGGCTTGTTTTGGACTGCTAGAACCCACACTGGGTCTAAACCAGTCACTACCAGGCCCTCCCAACGTCCCAGAACCAGAACTGGACACGACACCGCCCGTCCACTCCCATTTAGATCTTCCTAGTCCCGACCCCTCGACCCTGAAGGGGTGACAGGGTGCTTTTTGGTTTCATGGTTTCTGTTGTTTTTCTAATGGACAGACGTCCTAACTGTAACCTGCAGATTTTTCTATTAGATTCTATGACGATAGAGTTGTGTATGAACCCGAGCCACGAGACTGTCGGTGGCCGAGGAAGAGGCAGGTGGATGATTATGATGATTAACATGAGGGCTAATAAACAGGCTCATTCTTTCTGACTTGACTGTGTCTTTATCGCCTCGTACAATCAATCAATCTTTATTTATAAAGCGTCAAATCCAAACAAGCGTTCTCCTCAGACTCTTTCCAAACAGGGCAGGTCTAGACCGTACTCTGTTCTCAACAAAGACCCAACATCAAGACCGGATAAGATCCAGTCCCATCTTACAGTCAGGACTCAGTCTGATCTCATCTTAATCCACCATGAGCAGAGCACTTTGCAGCATTTAGCAAGTTACAGTGGCAAGGACAAACTTCCTTTAACAGGCAGAAACCTCCAGCAGGACCAGACTCATGTTAGACACACATCTGCTGAGACCGTGTTGGAGAGAGGGATAGAGGGAGATGAAGAGAGAGAGAGATGATAGTGGGGAGACGGATAGTAGTAGTTGTAGCAGCTAGAGTCTGGCACGTCCACAGCAGCAGAGATCCAGAGGAACCTACGAGACAAGGGAGCTCAGAGACTCCAGAAAGGTCTATGGTTAGTAACTTTAATGGGACAGGAAGAGTTAAAGGAAGAGATAGGCAGAGAGGGGATCCCAGTGTGTCAGTCTAAGTCTATAGCAGCATAACTAGGAGCTGGTCCAAGCCTGATCCAGCTCTAACTATAAGCTTTATCAAAAAGGAAAGTTTGAAGCCTACTCTTAAAAGTAGAGAGGGTGTCTGCCTCCCGGACCACTGGGAGATGATTCAAAAGGAGAGGGGCCTGATAACTGAAGGCTCTACCTCCCATACTAATTTTAGAGACTTTAGGTATGACGAGCAGGCCTTCATTCTGAGAGCATAGATGATACCATGGTTAGCACATCAGCTGCAGCTTCTACAGTACAGTTTCCGAAACATAATGCACTTAAATTGATCTAAAATTAAAGAGGAATTAAAAGTCTCATGTAAACGTAGCCATTGAGTGTTAACTCTCGTAAGATATTTAGTGGAACATGAACAAAAAAAAATTTGCCGGATGAGTATCAAAGTTTTTGTATAATTAATTAACAAAACACAAAACCTGCTCATCTATTTCAGCTTCATGGGAACTTAAACGTAGACATACTCGTGTGTGTGTGTGTGTGTGTGTGTGTGTGTGTGTGTGTGTGTGTGTGTCTCTGAGCTGCCGTCACAGCACCTCTTCATGTCCTGACTCCTGACATGAAGAGTGGGATTTATCATTTATTCATGTTCCCAGAGCGGAGACAGATGGTCTGACTGTTAGTGTGATGTCATCTGTCATTAGGACTTTACTGTAATCACACACACTCACACACACACACACCTCCTGACCTCCAGGGGATGAATGAAGCAGCGCTGAGGGATGGAGGATCATATTTTTATTATACATTAGTGAAATACAGAAAATAAAATTCCTCTGTTCAGACGATGAAATGAAGTAAATTTCGACCCGCTGTAAAGAGCTGCCGAATTCACAGATTCAAACTCTCCTCAGATAAAAAGTAAACATGGACGTCGTCTCTGTGACGTCGGTTGGTATCCGTATTGACCGACAGTTTCACAATCAATGCTTTCCTACTTAAAAAAAAAAGCAGGATATGAATTTTTTGTCATTTAACACCATTTCTATAATTTCTGGATTAAGATCACCACAGTGAGGCGATGTACTATTTGTCCACAGGGGGCGCCAGAATCAACATAACACTAAAGTTCCTCAAAAGAGTGTTAATTAGGTCATTGAAGTATTTCCTGATAGATTTAGGGGTTCGGTTCACGGCCAAAATTCCACCAGATCCGGGTCCGGTCCATCTCCGATACGTCGCATCATTGGATCTGATCAGTTTCTATTCTAGTCAATGTGTTAACTTCCACTGGATCCACTCCGTTGTGTTCTGGCTGCGTCTCTCATCCGGCAGGTTGGAGCCCTCTGGATAAGATATCGTTAGCTTTTCTAGCTGTTGTTTAGCCCCGCCCCTCGTCCTTACAACGCCATCACTGTTACGTCTTTTCGACCAACGTGAACTGTGTTGTATTTCCAGTCTGGTGCTCGCGCTGGTTCGGAGCTCTTTGAACTGGCGAACCAACGCGCCACCCGTTTGTTTTTCCACCCACTGGATCGGTGGAAGAGGCACGTCATGACGTCAGATTTACGTGACCGCTTTTCCCAGCAGCTTGTCTCCTCGGCCTACCGCTGCTTTGCCTTGGAATCCATTACTCGGGGAGTCCACAGGATGCGTGTGCGCCGCGTTACGGCTGCGACACGGCTCTGCTCCGTCCCGGGGCTTTCGCCCTGGTCCATAGGATGCGTGTTTGGAGCGGCGCGCACTCCGGAGCAGGAAACTCAAGATCCCTCGAGAACTCCAAAACGCGCGAGAACAACACAGTATAAACTTTTCCTCGTCCATGGTGTCGGATATCTTTTGAGACTGACGTCTGGCCCGATGCCACAGGTTATGACGTAATGTTGAAGAAGTGGTGAAATTTACGATCTTGTGTTTGCACATGGTGTTTATTTTGAAAGTGAGCGGATGTTGCATACGATCCTCGTGCCTGACTTCCGGGATAGTTCGATCATTTCTGTGTCGATTGACGCGTGCTGGGCGCGGGGAGCGGCGAAAATAGACTCCCCGCGTATCACTGGCAGAGCGGCACGGTGGAACGCTCCAGAGACGGAGCTGAGACGCGCCACAGCGCGCCCTGTGGACTCTAGAGCATTGACTTGAATGGGAACCTATTTGCTGCGACGTGCGCGGCGCAGCCGTAACGTAACGCGACGCATCCTGTGGATCTTGGGCTTTAGTCTCTTATTTTTTCGCTGCAGGACAATGGAGGAAACACGTTTGGTTTGTGTTTTTGGTCACTGCAATCCCGCCCCTCGCCCCTGACGTAACAGTTTGTGGTTCGCAGTTCTAGACCAGCAAAGAGTTGGAGCCGCTCTGGAACCGGTTTTCCCGTCCGGGAGCTGGTTCAGTCAAAATACGAAAAACCGTCTCTCAATTGAGCGCCGGCTCAGAACCGGCCCTGAAACTGCCTCTGTCAAAAAAGGGGTAGTTGGGTACCACCTGGAACAGATGGGGGACGTCACAGATACTACGTCCATTATTTATACAGTCTATGGTACCACCGTATAGTCCGTCATGTCTGCCATGGCACAAATTTACAGCTCTGTTACCACCTAACCTGACACAGTGACCGTCTATCAGACAAAGATGGCGTAGTCAGACCTCGACACGCTGAGAGGAGTCACAGGTAAAGTACGTTTCATTCAAAGCGAAAGTCACCCTCCCAATTTATCCCAATAAGCTGCTAATAAACCCCAGCATTCTCTAGCTCCGCCCCCTTTTCCAAATATGGTCACATGTGGATTCAACCACTACAACCACCTCCAACAATCTGTGTATCGTTTAAAAACACCAAAACTGGGGTTCTGTTTAAAAAATGTTTGGATGTAAAAATTTAAAATGAATTAGAAATAAAACATTTATTGATGCAAAACTTAAATTTTTGATGGATTCTTGAGTCAGAATAAAAGCAGAACATGAAGCAGACGTACGGAGACGGGCTTTTATTGATAAAGGAAAGGAGAGGTGAGGGATGAAGATGATGGAGAGATTATGATTGATGGAGAAATCAGACAGGAAACAACAACAACTAAAGACTCCACTGTTCCTGGCACTGTGTGTGTGTGTGTGTGTCAGTGTGTGAGAGAGAGAGAGTGTGTGTGTGTGTGTGTGTGTGTGTTGTGGTGTAGTGTGTCAGTGGTCATAAAGTACAGGAAAGAGCTCGGTAAGTACAGATGAACTGTGTGTGTCAGACCTGATTAAACATTAAAATATGTAATGGCGATCTGGATCAGGTCCAAATGTTTCCCATGATGCTCAGGGGCCAGCAGGAGCAATAAACGGCCCGTCTAAGTCGACCACACAGAGCGGCCAAGAGTGTGTGGACAGCTGAGAGCAGAGTGACGTGATGGTGACGGCAGGTTCATGAACTCGCTGATGTTCTGCCCTCCACATGTTGATCGTGCTGCAGAGACGGTCTGAATGTGATCCGTGCAAACACTCCTGACTGACACAAGAACAAAGACACAGACAGACTTCGAGCTGGAGTTTCCACGAACTGCTGTGACGCCATGTTCTCCTGCTCCTCAGAGGATGAACCACCGTCACCAGGTCAGTCTTTTACACTGAGGGAAGATTCTCACGCTCACTTTTCTGCTCTTCACAAGCCGACTGACTTTCTCTTCTTCCATCAGAACGTCATTCCTCCAGCAGCAACAACAGACGGAGCTTCAAGGCGACGTCTTTCATGGAGCCACTCACCAGGCTGCTGCCTCCTGATCGCTGAGCTGGCGGCCTCCAGGTACGCCACAAATAGGGTTGCCGACTTTCTCACTACTAAATAAGGGAGAGGTGCACGGTGCCATGGTGGTGTGAGCATGATGTGGGAATTCAGTGTTCATATTCTGATTCAACTGGAAATGCAGAAAGTGTGTATGTTCCCTTTAATCCTTACTGTCTCTTTATGTAACCTCATATGAATAAACCTCAAAGAAAACACAGTTTGGCTCTTAAAGGTGACATATCACGCTTTTTTCATCAACATATATTGGTCTAAGAGGTCCCCAAAACATGGGGCATGAATTTGAATGTAGCATTTCCTCATGACTCCGTCTAACCCCTCCCCCCCTCCCCTCGGAGCTCCTCCAAAACGACGCCCCCCCCGCTCACATGCACGAGCGCCGCTGATTCACGACCCTATGATGGTGACTGATTCCAAACCGGTCCTCAGAACATCGTTTGTGTTTTGCACTACGTCAACTCGTGTCTCGCCCTGTGATGGGTTGGCGACCTGTCCAGGGTGTACCCTGCCTTCCGCCCGAAGCCAGCTGGGGTAGGCTCCAGCCCCCCGTGACCCCTAACGGGATAAGCGGTCAAGATAATGGATGGATGGATGGAACTTAGGATTCACTCAGCGGTAAGAAAACACCAAAACATTCTCATAGTGAAAGTTAAAAACACAAACAAATAGGAAATGTACGCTCTGCAGGAGGCGGGCAGAACGGCAGGACAGGATTTGATTGGTTTCATCATTTGGCTCCTGATGGCAGGGATTGGTTGGTGTTTCCCCAGGTTTACTCTGGCTGTAGATAAGATAAGAGAGTCCTTTACTCATCCCATAACGGGGAAAGTGTTACAGTAACAGAGTAGACAGTGCAAAAGAAATATATAAAGCAAAAAAGAGCCTATAAAGTAGAAAATACATTCAAATTCAAATTAAAGAGGTAAAAAATAAGCATATCTTACACACACATTATATATATTATTGGTTATAGAGTCTGACCACTGCAGGAAGAAAGGGTAGGTATCTCTCCGTGAGACACCGCGGGTGAAGAAGTCTGTCACTGAACGAGCTCCTTAGTGTTGTTATGGTCTCCTGGAGGGAGGGAGGGGGGGGGGGTGAAGCGTTGTCCATCAGAGAAGATAGCTTTGCTATCATCCTCCTGTCAGCCACCACCTCCACAGGGCCCAGTGGGCAGCCCAGGACAGAGCTGACCTTCCACAGCAGTCTGTTCAGCTTCTTCCTGTCAGCAGCAGAGATGCTGCTTCCCCAGCAGACCACTCCAAAGAAGATGGCTGAATCCACCACAGAGTCAAAGAAGGACTTCAGAAGAACCCCCTCCACACCAAAAGACCTGAGTCTCCTGAGCAGAAAGAGTCTGCTTTGTCCCTTCTTGTACAGCGCATTTGAGATAGCAGCTTTTTTTACCTCTTTTTTAAGAACACATTATGTATTGATTACCATCAGGACATAAAGATCATTTTAACCAGTATAATATAAAGGGGATCAAAATCTGACTACCTCAGCTTTAAAGCCACTCTCACATATTTTGGGTAAATGTAAAATAACTTTGTTTTGATATTAATCTAGTGATAACTGCAGGTTTTAAACTCAAACACACGTCTAACTCTGAACGCCTGATCTTCATCTGGAGGCTTAAAGAGCCTCTGATGAAGATGATGGAGAAATTCTGATTGATGGAGAAAGGAGAAAGGAAACAAGTCTCATGTCTCACTCAGCGGAAAGAAAACACCAAAACATGATCATAGTGAAAGTTAAAAACACAAACAAACAGGAAATGTGCGCTCTGCAGGAGGCGGGCAGAACGGCAGGACAGGATCTGATTGGTTTCATAATTTGGCTCCTGATGGCAGGGATTGGTTGGTGTTTCCCCAGGTTTACTCCGGCTGTAGATAGCAGCTTTTTTTTACCTCTTTTTTAAGAAGACATTATGTATTGATGCTATCGGGACATTAAGATCATTTTAACCAGTATGACAAAAAGTGGATCTAAATCTGACTACCTCAGCTTTAAAGCCACTCTCACATATTGTGTGTAAAATGTAAAATAACTTTGTTTTGATATTAATCTAGTGATAACTGCAGGTTTTAAACTCAAACACATGTCTAACTCTGAACGCCTGATCTTCATCTGGAGGCTTAAAGAGCCTCTGATGAAGATGATGATGGTGATGAAGAGTGGTGAGAAATCGTCTGAAAAAAGCGACCCTGCAGAACAAGAGGGAGCGTTTGATTTTGATCGTGGAGCAGCTGACAGCCTGTCTCCTCTCAGCCGCTGATGATCATTAAAAGGCTTTTTAAAGGAGGATTATTAGCGTCTGTCCGGCCCGCATGAATACTGATGAGGCCGCAGCGCAGCGCTAATCACGTTAGCGGAACAATATTAGTGCGCCATTTGGGCTCATTCCCACCACCTCCTCCTCCTCCTCAGGTCTTTCTCTTCTCCTTTCACCTCCCTTCATCCTCGGCTCACCCGCAGGACTCTCTCTCCTCCTTTCTCTCTGTCTGTCTCCTCCTCTCCTCTCTCTCTCGCGCCTCTTGTCCTCTTGTATTTACGCGTGCCAGTCACCTGCCGCTCCCTCCGCCTCCTGACTTCCCGTCGTCTTTTCGGGGCTAAAGTGGATTCTTATTGGCCATATGGAGCGAGTATAAAGGCGGAGAGGACACCGGGACACACTCACTGAGGAGCTTTTTGTTGTAAAAAGCTCATTAAAGCGTGTCCTCCTTCAATAAAGACGCGCCTCTCCATTAATAAACTCCCGCTCGGCCCGCGTGCGTGGCGGCTGCAGCCAAACTCTCCTCCGCTCTTCCAAAAGAAAGAAAGAGAGAGAAAAAAAAAAAAGAAAATCCAGCGTTCATTGAGTCAAATCAATTGAAAAACATTTGCAAATCTGCCATTATTCCTGGATTTTCTCTCCTTGTCTTCTCATCTGTCTCTCGGGACAAAACCGCGCAGCCTCCGTGTTTGGCACCGAGCCGTTACGCACGGAGCTCCGGGGAGCCCGGCGGGGGAGAGCCGGGGATGAAGCCCGGGGGAGGAGAGCGGAAGGCCGGCTCAAGAAAACAACGAGCCGCGTGAAACTTCTGAACCCACGGAGGAGCTGTGGAAGCTAAAAGCAACAAGGCGACTTTTAACTTTTAGCTTTTCCTAAATACCACCAAACAACATATATATATATATATATATATATATATATATATATATATATATATATATATATATATATATACACCTAATTATCAAACATATTTATTACTGCATATAATACAGCATTTATAATCAAAGTCAAACATTCAGACACATAAAAACAAGCTGCAGGAACATTAAACGTCGTCTCTAGAAGAATCAAACTCTCACAATGCTCAAAAAAAAATATCTAAAGATGTCATAAAATATCCAACATGCCACACTTTGATTTAACATGTACAGAATTCTAAAAACCTCAATATAAAGAGAGAGTAATTGTATGAAACAGATGAATGTGTAAGCATTACAGCTGCTCCTGTGCATCAGTGAATATTGATTTTAATCCTCTTCATTGAGATTAATAATTTAAAAAAAGAGACAGCTAGAGGAGGACAAAAAACACAGAATGAGTGAAACACTCCTTTAAATGTTTTTATCATGCTGTTTAATTTTACAGATGATGTTTGTTTGTTTGTTTTGTGCAGATTGGAGCTTGAACATGTCCGTCAGTCAAACACCAACAGGTTGGCTCAGTTTGAATCGATCATCCAAACTATGCAATCAAACCTGAAACAAAATCCAAAATGTATGCTTTTAATATTTAACTTTTAACATTTAACACAAACAGACTCACTGACAGATAAAACAACAATAACAACAAACCAAGACTGAGTCACTGATGTTCTTTTCCTCCTGTGTAAAAAGACTGACGATCACAGTTTGCACAAACAAACTCCAGAGTCCTGAAACCAAACCGGATATTCTTACAAATAAATAGAAAAATTGTTGCTCTTTAAAATAAATCTGCTTCTAGTTTTGACATAAATGTTATTTTATGATTAATAATGTCACTAAAAACATCATTCGGATGCTAAAGTTTCCTTTTCTGTTTCTAAAAAACTCAAATCTATCGTCGACTTCTAGAGACGCATTTCTTCCTCCTTTCCAAACAAAACCTTTCCCATCTTTCTTTTTTTTATAAACAATCAAAGAGAAGATTTCAGAACTAAAACTGAAAAATCAAAAAACATTTTCATTAGATTTGATTTCTTGAGGATGTTTTTCTTCATTTTGTGTTTGAAACTTTTCTAAAGAATCAACGTTTATTATTTAAAATCAAATTAAAATTATTCTGATGTTCAACAGAGAGACTGACGTGTGTGTGTGTGTGTGTGTGTGTGTGTGTGTGTGTGTGTGTGTGTGTGTGTGTGTGTGTGTGTGTGTGTGTGTGTGTGTGTGTGTGTGTGTGTGTGTGTGTGTGTGTGTGTGTGTGTGTGTCGCGCTCACGAGTGTCGACAATAAATGTTTAAAAGCTCATAAATACAGATCAGAGCGAAGGAGAGAATAATGATCGTGTGGAGAGACGACGGGAGGAAGAGGAGGGTGAACGGAGGGATGAAGAAAGCAGCTGTTGTCTTGGTAATCTCTCCTCTAATCTGTTTTCCTGCTCTGTCACTCACACTGCCGCACTCCTCCTCCTCCTCCTCCTCCTCCTCCTCCTCCTCCTCCTCCTCCTCCTCCTCCTGCTGCTGCTCTCTGCACACATTCCAGCGCTGCAGATTGAGCTCCGTTTTTGAATCCTGTGAAATAATCAGTGAGCTGCAGAAAAGGTGGAATATTACAAAAAAAACACTTCAGTCAAAGTTTCAAAGTTTCATCAGCTGGACTTTTAAAGTCTTCATAGTGCAGTAAAATCCTTTCATCCTTCTATCTGGTGTTTTTAGAGTCAGGTTTCAGCTTTATTAATGCGTGCATCTCATGTTACTGCAACATATCTTTAAGGTTGAGCTAGTTGTTACACCAACAGCTCATTTAATCTGCTGCAGTGCATCATACGTCCTCAGATTATCATGTGTTCTTAATCATTACTCTGTGACGATGCATTATCCCGCTAATCTGAGGTAGATAAAGACGATGGAGAACTTTCTCTGAACACTTAATGTAGAGATTCACATTCAGCACATTTTCTATGCAAACCTCAGGATAAATCCCAACAAATGTTCTCCTCAGACTCTTTCCAAACAGAGCAGGTCTAGACCGTACTCTATGTTCTATTATCAACAAAGACCCAACATCAAGACCGGATCAGATCCAGTCCCCTCTTCCAGACAGGACTCAGTCTGATCTCATCTTAATCCACCATGAGCAGAGCACTTTACAGCATTTAGCAAGTTACAGTGGCAAGGACAAACTTCCTTTAACAGGCAGAAACCTCCAGCAGGACCAGACTCATGTTAGACACACATCTGCTGAGACCGTGTTGGAGAGAGGGATAGAGGGAGATGAAGAGAGAGAGAGAGATGATAGTGGGGAGACGGATAGTAGTAGTTGTAGCAGCTGGAGTCTGGACCACGTCCACAGCAGCAGAGATCCAGAGGAACCTACGAGACAAGGGAGCTCAGGGACTCCAGAAAGGACTATGGTAAGGTATGGTTCTTTAATGCTGGTGCGAGCTGCTGCTTTGTGGTCTCAAACATTTTTTGTGTTAAAATTAGAAAACTTTTTCCTCCTCTCTGAATTCTTGCAGCACGTTTTGAAAACCATAATCGTGTTGTATTTCATGCACCCTTTATTTAAGGCAAATATTTACCTGTGAGATGTAGTGGAGAAACAATTGGACGCTTAGAACATACATATAAACAGACATGACTCTGTAGTGGAAGTCACTGCATTAAAAACAGACATGACTCTGTAGTGGAAGTCACTGCATTAAAAACAGACATGACTCTGTAGTGGAAGTCACTGCATTAAAAACAGACATGACTCTGTAGTGGAAGTCACTGCATTAAAAACAGACATGTCTCTGTAGTGGAAGTCACTGCATTAAAAACAGACATGACTCTGTAGTGGAAGTCACTGCATTACAAACAGACATGACTCTGTAGTGGAAGTCACTGCATTAAAAAACAGACATGACTCTGTAGTGGAAGTCACTGCATTATAAACAGACATGACTCTGTAGTTGAAGTCACTGCATTATAAACAGACATGACTCTGTAGTTGAAGTCACTGTATTAAACACAGACATGACTCTGTAGAGGAAGTCACTGCATTAAAAACAGACATGACTCTGTAGTGGAAGTCACTGCATTAAAAAACAGACATGACTCTGTAGAGGAAGTCACTGCATTAAAAACAGACATGACTCTGTAGTGGAAGTCACTGCATTAAAAGCAGACATGTCTCTGTAGTGGAAGTCACTGCATTAAAAACAGACATGACTCTGTAGTGGAAGTCACTGCATTAAAAACAGACATGTCTCTGTAGTGGAAGTCACTGCATTAAAAACAGACATGACTCTGTAGTGGAAGTCACTGCATTACAAACAGACATGACTCTGTAGTGGAAGTCACTGCATTAAAAAACAGACATGACTCTGTAGTGGAAGTCACTGCATTAAAAACAGACATGACTCTGTAGTGGAAGTCACTGCATTAAAAACTGACACGACTCTGTAGTGGAAGTCACTGCATTAAAAACAGACATGACCCTGTAGTGGAAGTCACTGCATTAGAAACAGACACGACTCTGTAGTGGAAGTCACTGCATTACAAACAGACAGGACTCTGTAGTGGAAGTCACCACATTAAGAACAGACATGACTCTGTAGTGGAAGTCACTGCATTAAAAACAGACATGACTCTGTAGTGGAAGTCACTGCATTAAAAACAGACATGACTCTGTAGTGGAAGTCACTGCATTAAAAACAGACATGTCTCTGTAGTGGAAGTCACTGCATTAAAAACAGACATGACTCTGTAGTGGAAGTCACTGCATTACAAACAGACATGACTCTGTAGTGGAAGTCACTGCATTAAAAAACAGACATGACTCTGTAGTGGAAGTCACTGCATTATAAACAGACATGACTCTGTAGTTGAAGTCACTGCATTATAAACAGACATGACTCTGTAGTTGAAGTCACTGTATTAAACACAGACATGACTCTGTAGAGGAAGTCACTGCATTAAAAACAGACATGACTCTGTAGTGGAAGTCACTGCATTAAAAAACAGACATGACTCTGTAGAGGAAGTCACTGCATTAAAAACAGACATGACTCTGTAGTGGAAGTCACTGCATTAAAAAACAGACATGACTCTGTAGAGGAAGTCACTGCATTAAAAACAGACATGACTCTGTAGTGGAAGTCACTGCATTAAAAACAGACATGTCTCTGTAGTGGAAGTCACTGCATTAAAAACAGACATGACTCTGTAGTGGAAGTCACTGCATTAAAAACAGACATGTCTCTGTAGTGGAAGTCACTGCATTAAAAACAGACATGACTCTGTAGTGGAAGTCACTGCATTACAAACAGACATGACTCTGTAGTGGAAGTCACTGCATTAAAAAACAGACATGACTCTGTAGTGGAAGTCACTGCATTAAAAACAGACATGACTCTGTAGTGGAAGTCACTGCATTAAAAACTGACACGACTCTGTAGTGGAAGTCACTGCATTAAAAACAGACATGACCCTGTAGTGGAAGTCACTGCATTAGAAACAGACACGACTCTGTAGTGGAAGTCACTGCATTACAAACAGACAGGACTCTGTAGTGGAAGTCACCACATTAAGAACAGACATGACTCTGTAGTGGAAGTCACTGCATTAAAAACAGACATGACTCTGTAGTGGAAGTCACTGCATTAAGAAAAGGCATGACTCTGTTGTGGAAGTCACTGCATTAAGAAAAGGCATGACTCTGTTGTGGAAGTCACTGCATTAAACACAGACATGACTCTGTAGTGGAAGTCACTGCATTAAAAACAGACATGACTCTGTAGTGGAAGTCACTGCATTAAACACAGACATGACTCTGTAGTGGAAGTCACTGCATTAAAAACTGACACGACTCTGTAGTGGAAGTCACTGCATTAAACACAGAAATGACTCTGTAGTAGAAGTCACTGCATTAAACACAGACATGACTCTGTAGTAGAAGTCACTGCATTAAACACAGACATGACTCTGTAGTGGAAGTCACTGCATTAAAAAACAGACATGACTCTGTAGTGGAAGTCACTGCATTAAAAAACAGACATGACTGTAGTAGAAGTCACTGCATTAAACACAGACATGACTCTGTAGTGGAAGTCACTGCATTAAGAAAAGGCATGACTCTGTAGTGGAAGTCACTGCATTAAAAACAGACATGACTCTGTAGTGGAAGTCACTGCATTAAACACAGACATGACCCTGTAGTGGAAGTCACTGCATTAAACACAGACATGACTCTGTAGTGGAAGTCACTGCATTAAAATCAGACATGACTCTGTAGTGGAAGTCACTGCATTAAACACAGACATGACTCTGTAGTGGAAGTCGCTGCATTAAAAACAGACATGACTCTGTAGTGGAAGTCACTGCATTAAACACAGACATGACTCTGTAGTGGAAGTCACTGCATTAAAAACAGACATGACTCTGTAGTGGAAGTCACTGCATTAAAAACAGACATGACTAGTGGAAGTCACTGCATTAAAAAACAGACATGACTCTGTAGTGGAAGTCACTGCATTGACTCAATATCACCTCCAGAAACCATTGTATGAGAGCACAGTTCATCACTGAACCACAAATGCAGGTTAAAACTGAACCATGAAAAGTAGAAACCACATATAAACATGATCCAGAACCACAGAGACTTCTCTGGACCTGAGCCAGTCTAAGGTGGACCGAGGGGAAGTGGAAAACTGTCCTGTGGTCTGATGAATCAAAATCTGACATTCTTTTTGGAAATCCTGGACGCTGTGTCCTCCGCTCTAAAGAGGAGAGGGTCCACCCGGCTTGTTATCAGCTCACAGTTCAAAGCCAGCGTCCCTGATGGTATGGGGATCATAAGAGTCCATGGCATGGGTAACTTCCACAACTGTGAAGGCTCCATTAATGCTGAACAATATAAACAGGTTTAGGAGCAACACATGCTGCCATCCAGACACTGACGTCTTCAGGAAGACAACACCAAACCACATTCTGCTCGTGTTACAACAGCATGGCTCTGTAGTAGAAGAGTCCAGGTGCTGAACTGACCTGCCTGCAGTCCCATCACTTTGATTTTAAGTCTTGTGTACTTTTTTTTTTTAAAGGATTCAAACGTTTCAGTTTTCCTCTGAAAATACTTCACCCTAAAACCATCTCACTGATTCTGTGCCTGCTCAGTTTTTCTGCCTCGTTTTGTTTCCTTGTTTTATTTTCTCGCTTTTAGAAAAAATCATGAAACATTTTTTTTTTTTTTTAAACCTGCAGAATCCTGAAGCAGGACCAGGACCACGCAGGAGCAGGTCTCTACCGCTCCTCAAGAGTCTGTTCTGTTGTTGTTGTTTTCTCATTAAGTCCTAATTGAGTGTCTGTACGGTGTCACGAGCCTGAGCTGCAAGCGGAGCCAACAGCGCGTGGAGGAGACACACAGACACACACACACAGACACACACACACACACACACACACACTCCTCCTCCTCTCTTTATAGAGATGTAGGAGGAGGAGGTGATTACAGAGTCTATAAAGAGCCTCTCTCACTCTGTCCTCCTGATTTCTGCTCCTCACAACTTCTGTTAACATTTCTGATTTTCAACATTTAAACTTTATTGAAACATTAAAGCGAACAAACAGCCTGCAGCCACATTAACCTCAGGCTGGTTTATTTTCATTTCTCAACAACAACAGGTGGAGATTTTTTGATTTAGGATTTCTTTTAAACTTTTGGTTCTCCTGGAGGACTGTTCCTCCCCTCACACCGGCTCCCTCCTCACCTCCTCCCCGGGTACCCCCACCCACCCACCCCCCTCAGCCATGGGCTCCGTGCTGCCCGGTTCCTCTCTGGGCCTGAAGCCGGGCTTCAAGCCGCAGCAGCAGCAGCAGCCTCTCTCCCTGGCGGACGTCATCACCTCGGACATCCTGCACAGCTTCCTGTACGGCCGCTGGAGGCACGTGCTGGGCGAGCAGCACCACCACCACGCGCCCCACCAGCATCACCTGCAGCAGGAGGACCGCACCGCCCCGAGCGCGAGCCCCAAGACGGCGTTCACTGCAGAGGTGCTCGCGCAGTCTTTCTCTGGAGGTCAGTGACGCAGTTTATTAACATCACATGAAGGACAGGCAACTTTATTTATATAGAGCATTTCATACACGAGGATTGAACTCAATGTGCTTTACATTAAAACATTAGAAGCTTAAAAGA
Source organism: Notolabrus celidotus (assembly GCF_009762535.1). Lineage (NCBI taxonomy): Eukaryota > Metazoa > Chordata > Actinopteri > Labriformes > Labridae > Notolabrus > Notolabrus celidotus. The sequence continues at coordinate 2,067,645 of NC_048280.1, forward strand.
ACACAATTAAAATGACAAATATAATAAAACAGAAAAGAAAAGGAAAATTATAAATATATTAAAAATTACATTAAAGTTTTCATTTAAAGTGGGTTAAAATGTGCTAAGATAGGAAGGCAGTGTTAAATAAAAAGTCTTAATTGATTTAAAAGAGGTGAGAGTTGGAGCAGACCTGCAGCTTTCAGGGAGTGTGTTCCAGATATGTGGTGCATAATGACTAAACGCTGCTTCACCATGTTTCATTCTGACTCTAAGGACTGAAAGCAGACCAGTACCTGAGGACCTCAAAGGTCGAGGTGGTTCATAAAGTAGCAGCAGATCAGTTTGAACCATTCAGGTCTTTATAAACCATCAGCAGGATTTTAAAGTCTATTCTCTGACAGACAGGAAGCCAGTGTAGGGATCTAAGAACTGGAGTGATGTGGTCTACTTTGTTGGTCCTTGTTAGGACTCGAGCAGCAGTATCTGTATGAGCTGCAGCCGTCTGATGGACTTTTTAGGGAGTCCTGTAAAGACCCCGTTACAGTAGTCTAGTCTGCTAAAGATAAATGCATGGAGGAGTTTTTCTGCATCCTGCTGAGACATGAGTCCTTTAGTCCTTGATATATTCTTAAGGTGATAGTAGGCTGACTTTGTAATTGTCTTAATGTGGCTGCTGAAATTAAGGTCTGAGTCTAAGACTACACCAAGGTTTCTGAAGTCTCTGGTGTTACATTATCAGCTCACCAGTGCGGATCACAGTCTCTCCTTTTACCTTTTTTTAAAACTCTTTGTGAAACATTTAAAATATTTCCTTTATAGTTATATTTTCTTCTTTTCTTTAACTTCTGATCCTGAATGAACTCCTACACAGACCTTCATTTAGACGCTTTAAGAATCAGCAAAGATGCTCCCAGGATAATCCGAAGTTTTGCCTTTAATTATAATATTTTTTTATATTTTTAATGACTTTAATATTAATTTAAATGAAGTCAGAGTAAAATAGCGAATGTTTCTAACTACCAGGGCGCGTCCTGGACTCAAAATGAACCGCAGACATCCACATCACGCGCCAGATTCACGCTGAATATCACAAATATTCACATTTAATCACCAGTTTTTTTCCTTTTTTATTTCGTTTTCTTATTTATTGAAGTCAAACAGAAAAAACTGACTCGGTTTGTGATTTCTTTTTATCAGATTAACAGATTTAATCCAATAATTTCACATTTAAGTGAATAACTGTGTTCTGTAATGACTTTAAAACGACCTAAAGAGAGTTTAATCTGCAGCCGGATTATTAGATTAATGCGCATTAATTAGCTTTACATTGAACCTCACCAGTTTGTGATCAAGCCTTTAACACGCACGGATGAAAACAGGGTCAGGTTCAGACAGATGAAAGGCACAAAATTAATTCTAATAATATAATAATTAATCCTTCACTTGAACTTTCTCTTTATTTTCTCTGTCTTTATGATTTAAAAAATGTCTTTAAATCTGGTCCATTTTGAGTCTTTGTTGAATATTTTTGCACTTTTTGAAGAGATGTGTTCTATCTTTGTAACTTTGTAATTAAATGAACCTTATAAAGCACATTTTGCACTTGCTCAAACATATTTAAATATTTAAAAATGAATAATTACAGAATGATATTAATCCATATAAATTGATTATTCTGTAGATTTCTCGTCTGTCGCTGAAATATATCTGATGTGTCTGTCCGTGCTTAGAGGCTCAAACAGGCCTCTGTTTCACTTTCTTTCTCCTCTAATTCAATCTTAAAGTTAAATTCGTTTCTGTTTTTATTAGAATTCGTTGTGGATAATTCCACAGAGTGTGTGAGATCTCTCCTGATCCTCCTCTTTTCATTTTGAACGGATTATTCCTGCAGGAATGTAAATCCGGTTTTCTGCGCAGCGCTGCACGTTCCCCCCTCGTGGCATTTATGAGTTTGTTCTTTTCTTCTTCTCTGGTTTTTAATGCGGATCATCGTGCAGTGTTTTTATCTCCCTTTAAATCTCTGAACTCCTAAATGTCACGAGCTGTTTCACGCTTCGTCCTGAGCGTGAAACAGCTTCTGACGCGTCTCTCCTTCTCTGCGCGTTTTAATCTCAAACTTTCTCCGCATCCTCTCCGGAGTTTGGACTTTTCTTTTTATACTCTGCGCGCAAAATCTGTCTCAGTTTGAACTTTCAGTTTGATAAATGAAGATTTCTGCTCTGAGAGGTCAGCAGGGGGGAGATCTGCAGACATAATGCGACCATTCAAGGAGAAAACAGACCTTTAAACTCCAGTTCAGTCTGTCAGGGTGCTTTTACTGAGCATTCTCCTGCTGCTTTCACTGTCTCTGGGAATTTTAGCATCCTGAAAATCACTACAGCTTCTAATACAACTCAAAAACATGTAAATGAATAATTGTTTTCTGTGTTCAGAGGTGCAGAAGTTGTCCAGCCTGGTTTTACCCAGCGAGGTGATCATCGCTCAGAGCTCAGTCCCAGGTAAACCTTCATTATTTCTACTTCTGTGTCTTTAATGCAAATGTACAAAATCAGAAACACTTTTAAAGAGACTGAACATTTTTACCAGTCCAGAAACAAAATTACAAACCGCTTATTCTGAAGGAATGTACCAATGATTTTCAAAATAAAAGACGTCCGCAAAATATAAAAATGTGCATCAGCCGGGGAATTAATATATATTTGGCATAAAAAAAACATTATGATTCAGACTGATAAGAGAACATCTCAAAATGTGTTCCTGCCAATCACAGCTAAATCTGATTTAGTCTTTCAAAATAAAAGCAATTTGAAATTTAGCATATACATTTATTTTGAAATTCCAAATCCATTCCACTTTATTTATATAGAACATTTAAAAGAACAATCAAATGCATAGTGCACAGTGAGGTTAAATAAGTTAAAACACAAGGAACATAAAACACTGTCAGAGAATAAAATAGAATAAAATAAAAGAATCAGAATGAACACTTCAAAAAAGAAAAAAGAAAATTAAAACACTGTAAGAGCAAATAAAAATCCAATAAAACAACAGACAGAGACAGAGACCACACAGCTCTCATGCTGGGTTAAAAGACAAGGAGTACAAATATGTTTTAAGGCAGGATTTAAAAGTTGTTAATGTTGGGGACAGTCTAACATGGTGGAGATATACGCTGTGATTGGCAGGAACACATTTTGAGGTGTTCTCTTATCAGTCTGAATCATAATGTTTAAGTGGAAACAGGGTTGTTAATGTTAAAATCTTAGATCTGTCTAAACTCCAAATAGCTCAAAATAAAGCTGCAAGACTCGTGGATCTGGCCGGTCCAGCCGGTGTGAGGCTGAGTACAGGCAGTGTGCATGCCAGTCTTTCATGGCTCAGAGTAGACAAGAAGTTGGTATGCGACCTTGCAAATGTCATTAGGAATATCTGTTAGAGTAAACAATCAAACTGTCTGCACTCACAAATAAGGTTTGTGAGAGAGCGACACAGTCAGAGTACCCGGCAGTCTGTTCAGGGTCATGGATTTCAGTGAACACAGATGTAATGTACACGTTCCCATGAATCAATATCAAGAAACATTACATAACATCACATTATGTGCATTCTTTGGAATGGTTGTGGTATTTTCAGTTTTTGTATATTTTGTAGGTTATGTTTGTTTCATGTGGACCCCAGGAAGAGTAGCTGCTGCGTTAACGGCAGCTAATGGGGGATTGGAATAAAGGCATAAATATATACAAATTCCCTGGCTGTTGCACATTTTCTTATCTTTTATTTAGAAAATTATTTGGTCATCTTCCCTAATTTGGTGTGTCTGTTTTGTGTGTTTTGTGTGTTTTTTGTTTTTGTTTTTGTTGCCTTATGTAAGTAATGTGAGGTTTGGGGTGGGAGGGACTTGGGGTCATGGTCGTGAATAGGCCAGTAAAATTGTTGTAATATGTTGCATTGAAATGCTGTCATTTGTGCACAGATTCTTTGTATCAATCTCCATCAATCTTTATTTGTATAGCGCCAAATTACAACAAACGTTATCTCAAGACGCTTTTACAAACAGGAGGTCTAGACCACACTATGTCAAATTATGAACAGAGACCCAACTTCAAGACAGGGTAAGACTCAGTCTGACCCCACCTTAATCCATCATGAGCATTGCACATCGCAGTATTTAGCAAGTTACAGTGGTGAGGAAAAACTTCCTTTTAACAGGCAGAAACCTCAGGCAGAACCAGACTCATGTTAGACAGCCATCATGCCTCGACTGAGTTGGGTCTGGAAAGACAGATAGAGGGGAGTAAAAGAGAGAGAGGTGATAGTGATGAGACGAGTCGTAGAAGCTGTTGCCGCTGGAGTCCAGCACGTCCGTATCAGCTGGAGTACAGATCGTCCACAGCAGGAGGACGTCTACGGCAGCTCAGAGGAACCTACGAGACAATGGAGCTCAGGGACTCCAGAAAGGTCTATGGTTAGTAACTTTAATGGGACAGGCAGAGTTAAAGTAAGTGATGAAGGGGTTGGGGGGAAGAAGGTGAGCTAGGATCCCAGTGTGTCAGTGTGCCAGTTCCCCCGGCAGTCTAGGCCTATAGCAGCATGACAAAAGCTGGTCCAAGCCTGATCCAGCTCTAACTATAAGCTTTATCAAAAAGGAAAGTTTTAAGTCTACTCTTAAAAGTGGAGAGGGTGTCTGCCTCCCGGTACCTACTTTTTTACACTGTCAAGCTTACATGCACTGTAATATCAAAATCAATAAAAAGAATTGTGCAAGAAAATTATTCAGTCCTGAAACAAAATAACAAACGATAGATTCTGATGGAAAACGTATGTTACATATAATCACAGGAAGTGATTAATGAGCGGGTTGTTTTGGCGAAGAGAAAGGCTGTTTCCGAAACGGCCTGCTACATACTACTTACTAATGTAGTAGGCAGTAGGTATTGCCTTCTACATACTGCGTTTGAATTTAGTATGTAGTATGACTGTTCTGTCCGAGCTGTCATGCAGCATGCTGAGCCAGACTTCGCTGGATTTCCGGTTTCGGAAGGCGGAAGTAAACAACGGCGAAGCCGATAAATAAAATGCTTATTTAGCATCCATTTATGATTTAAAAAGTTAGGAAGTGGTTTATATGTAATTTGATAACTTTCACAGCACCCAAAAATGGATTCCCCCCGTCAAAAAATGAGGAAAAAGAAAAAGCAGAACGAGCGCTGTGCATTATGGGAAACAGAAACGCGAGGCAGACTGGTCCGATGCACACTGAGATATTTTCCCGAATCAGTAGACATCCGGGGAGTTTTGGCTTACTGCAGATTTTGCTCTTGTTCACATACTACTTACTACATACTGAATTTTGGACATATCAGTACGTACTGCTAGTATAGTAGGCGATTTCGGAAACAGCCAAACAGACTGACCTGCCAATCACAGGTCATTCTGAAGTGTCCTTTCAAAATAAAAGCCCCCCAAACATTGAAAGAATCGGGATACTCACTCAATCACTTCCTGTTTTTGGTACATTCCTTTTCCGTCAGAATCTGGCGTTTGTAAATTTGTCTTCTCTTTAAAAGTGTTTCTGATTTAGTGATTTTGTTTTGTTCCTGTCATTTTGTTTCATAAAATGTTAATTGGTTTCCAACTTTGTAAAAGTATTTCACCCTTTGTAAATCTTTGCATTTCCCAGCCACTGTATTTCTTCCTCACATAGTCTTTAGCGTGTTCAGGCCGTTACACTCGGATTTAAAGTGATACATCAAAGTGTGATATGTTGTATTCAAAGTTTATTTTCTTTTGCTTGAATCATTTGTTGCACTGATTTATCTTATTTGCCTCTTTAGATAATATTAATTAAATGATGTTAAAGTTGAAACCTTTCAAAACGAGGCCTCACTTTACTCTGCATAAAAGGAGAACAAACTAAAGGAGACTAAATATTTGGATCAAGTCTGAAACAAACGTCATGTAACACAGGAGTACAGTCATTTTAAAGTTCTTGAACGTAACCGTGCAGACTTTGGGTTATATCACACTTCACATAGAGTTCTGTACTGTAACCGTTCTTCATGAGACCATAAGCTCATCGTTCTGGTCTGAGAGTATGCCGATGTGACCACCCTCCCTCCGATAGGCTAACTGTGTTTTGTTCTTCTGTGATCCTGCAGGAGAAGGTCTGGGGATTTTCTCTAAAACGTGGATCAAAGCAGGAACAGAGATGGGACCGTTCACCGGACGCCTCATCTCCCCGGAGCACATCGACCTCTACAAGAACAACAACCTCATGTGGGAGGTGAGCCGCGATTTAAAGTCGCCACGTTTACATTTTCAGACAGTCAACATCGCTAACTTACCTGCTAGTTACCTGGTGTTGCTCCACTTTATCAAATCAACTGACTGCCGTACTAGAATCCTCTTTATCTAGCATAAACAACCCAGTAACCGACCCGTGTCCAACTGGCAAGCTAAATTGCTAACTAAATAACTAACAGAGCTCTAACTAGCTACTGTAAGACAAGCTAACCTTAAGTGTTAGCCAGCCAGCTAGCTAAACTTACCAATTTAAAGTGTGTTATCCAATTAACTCACCTACAAGCAGATTATTAGCTTACTATACTTAACTTGCCACCTAATTAGCTTATAAGCTAACTACCCAGCTAGCTTAATGAATTACTGACTGCATATCTGTTACCATCAGGTCCGCTAACGCTGTTTTGTGCGCTGGCAGCGGCAATTTTTTTATTCATAAGTGTCAGCTCATATTTGTCTCGGCGCTCTAAGTTGAAATCAGTTCAACTTTTAGAACACCGCCGTGTCATCAATGTCCCTTCTTGATCACTGACCAATCAAAATTAAGTAGGGGCGGGACTTCTGAAACCGAGGAGGAGAAAGTCAAAGTACTCGTATTTTCAAGGTATAATTTCAAGTTTAGAGTTGCTTCTAATGCTATGGCACAATTTAGATCAATAGTTTTTACAGTTTGAATTGAGTACAGTGGACACGGCGCCTTAATTTAGTGCCCAAGCTAAACAGTTAGCCTCTAAATTAACTAGCCTAACCTGGTTCAGGGGACACAGCAGCCTACTTAGCTTCTGTGCACAGCTAAGGCCAAACTGAAATGAGACAGTCTGGTTAACGGAGGATTTCCTGCATCACCAAATGTTCCCGCTCTTATCTGGGCGTCACATATTGCCATCCCTGTCGTCAGATCACGAGTAGCTTGCTGGCTAACTAGCTAACATAACCAACAACACATAACTTAGCATTGTAAGGATAGTTTCAAGTTTTGAGTGTAGTAGCTAGCTAGCTAACAAGGAGGGGTTTAAGTCAGTTAGTTAGTTAGTTAGTTAGTTAGTTAGTTAGTTAGTTAGTTAGTTAGTTAGTTAGTTAGTTAGTTAGTTATATTAAGCCTAGCTGTAGTAATATTGTTGTTTGTTTAGTTAGAGAGTTGAACAATAAGACTCAGGTAGTTGGATGTTAGTTGTGTTTCTGTCCACACACCTCTAACCAACCAACAGGAGAACTGATAAACTAGCTCTAGATAATGTAGCCTTTACATTAACAGCTGACTAGCTTCACATAGTTTACTCGTGTAGTGTCTGTAAGTCAGCTTCATGCTCACTAACAGATCACTGTGTTATTTTTAGTTTGTTAAAGGGCGACCTGTGACCTGTTCTTCTCCTGTCCTCCCCTCAGGTGTTCAACGAGGACGGTACGGTCAGGTATTTCATCGATGCGAGTCAGGAGGACCAGAGGAGCTGGATGACGTACATTAAGTGTGCGAGGAACGAGCAGGAGCAGAACCTGGAGGTGGTTCAGATCGGCAGCAGCATCTTCTACAAGGCTGTCGAGGTCAGTGAACGCACCACCACTGTATGCAGACACGGCAGATACGAGAGGAGGAAAATCCTTTGTGTGATTATTCATAGTTCACATTTTTAAAAGATGTTTGAGCAAGTGCAAAATGTGCTTTATAAGGTTAATTTACATACAAAGTTACAGAGATAGAACATATCTCTTCAAAAAGTGCAAAAAATATTCAATATAAGACTCAAAATGGTAGAGATTTAAAGACATTTTTTAATCATAGAGAAAGTTCAAGTGAAGTGATTTTACCAAGAATAAAAATACTCACTGGACTTATTTTCATCCTGTTAATGTCATCATGTAATAAAAAGACCAATTTGAAGAAACACACTCCTGCAGCGGAGCATGAGGTGGAATGAAGGTGTGTGTCGCCCTCTGCTGGCTGAAAGACTGCAGATGTAATCCTCTCTTTACAACCTGAACTAGAAAAGACTTTGAATGAATGCCTCGGATAAACATGTATCACATATATGTGATGATTGATTTATTGAAAAGAGGAGTGTTCTCCTAAAGACAGAGGATTCACCTCCATGTTGTTCTCCTCAGACGATCCCTCCGGACCAGGAGCTGCTCGTCTGGTACGGAAACTCCCACAACACCTTCCTGGGAATACCTGGGATTCCTGGAGGAGACGAAGAGCAGGCTAAGAAGACCAAAACTGGTAAGATATGAAGTGTTGTGTTTATTTTACATATTTATTACTTAAATAAATATGATTACATCTTCACCCAAGGGAAATATTTCTGACTCACTTAAAAAAATGTTGTTTGTTTTATTAAACCTGAGGGGATGACAGTGAGACAGTTTTAGCCTCCGTTCATTATTTATAATTCTACTATAATTATATCCTTATAATTCAAACACGGAGCATTTTCATCATGTTGAGTTTATGTTTCTGATATTTTTGTAAAATTTCACACATTGCTCTAATTTTTTTAAAATCTTATCGTCTTGTAAATTTCCAAAAATCACCACATTAACTTTTTACAGGAGAGGATAATGTCCAAGTGTTAAAATACATTTCAAGATCCAACTTTATTTCTAGGAATCAGCCTTTAATTTTAAGATTAGGAAATAAGAATTGAACTAAAAATGAAGAATTGGTGTTAAATTCTGACTATAATATTTATCTTAAGGGAATTGAAAAATACAAAAGCTAAAAAAACATGCTGCAAAATTAAGAAGTACATTGCCTTTTAAATTTCCTTTTAAAGGAAAAAAAAACATTGAAAAAATGTAAATTAAAAAACTTGAAAGTTCGATTTTATAATTTGAAAGAGAATTCAGAATGTGCCTGCAAAAGAAACATGCAATAAAAAAATACTGTATTACATTATTCAATTATTATTATTATTAAATTATTATTAAATATTATAAAATATGTCAATGGTAATCATTCTGAGATTACATTTTAAGTTTCTAATTAATCTCATAATTAAAAATGTTCTGTGTAAGAAAATTCTAGGAATCAGGCTTTAATTTTAGGGTAAGATTAAGAAATAAGAATTTAACTAGAAATGAAGACTTTTTAGATTGGTGGTAAGTTCTGACTATAATTTTTATCTTAAGGGAAATGAAAAATACAAAAACTTAAGACGTACATTGTCCCTAAAATGTCATTTTTGGAAATGTATTGAAGGAAAAAAAGATTAAAAAAAAAAAGTAAATTAAAAAAGTTCAGAATTCAGAATGTACCTGCAAAAAAATATTGTATTATAATATTAAATTATTATTATTATTAAATATTATACAATATGTCGAAGGTATTAATTCTGAGATTACATTTGAAGTTTTTAATTAATCTCATAATTTAAAAAAATTCTGTGTAAGAAAAAGTTTGAAACTCTGAGTTATGTAAAAACATTTTGGCTCTCGACCTCTGAGCGTTCATATCTTTTATTTCATGCTTCCACAATTTGAAGTATCACAAGCAGCACGACTTCAGTCTGACTCATCTCTCCTCCTCCTCCTCTCAGATGAGTTCCACATCTGTGAAGGCGTCTCCACCACAACTACCACCCCCTCCCCCGCCTCCTCCGCCCCTTCCATCAGTCTGGGTCGTATGCGTTGCGTGATCTGCCACCGCGGGTTCAACTCCCGCAGCAACCTGCGCTCACACATGCGCATCCACACGCTGGACAAACCCTTCGTCTGCCGCTTCTGCAACCGCCGCTTCAGCCAATCGTCCACGCTGAGGAACCACGTGAGGCTGCACACCGGCGAGCGCCCGTACAAGTGCCACGTCTGCCAGTCGGCGTACTCGCAGCTGGCGGGGCTGAGGGCGCACCAGAAGAGCGCCCGGCACAGACCCAGCGCGGAAGCAGTGGCTGCAGGAGGAGGCGTGGTGGTTCACTCTGCCCACTCACCTCCTCCTCACCCGCCGCAGCTGACCGCCATGCCTCACCCTGCGTCACTGGTTCACCACATACCGACCATGGTGCTGTGAGACAGACACACACCTGACACACACACACACACACACACACACACACAGAAAGACAGACGCACCTTTAACTTCGACACAGGCTCAATTATTTAAAGATGGGGAAGTGGTATAAAAAGATGACACTGTGTCTCCTCCTCCTCCCGTTGTACAAACATGAAGCCAAAATACTGCCATGATATGTTCCACATCTTAGTCTGTGCAGGGATCAACGGGCGGAGCCGGTATTTATATTTAACTTATTGATAAGACACCAGATCCCTCATGTGGGAGCAGTCACTCTGTACAGGAGGCTCTAAATGTTTGACTCCACTTTTCAGGAGCCGTCACAGCGTCCATCTTTATTCTCCTGTAGCTGACAGGTGAACGGGGCTGACTGTGGCTGTACATTACATGCATGCAATCACATGTTTACTGGACAGAACACGGTGTAAATCATGATTTGTAGAACAGTTGCATGATGGGAAAGTGTCAGCATGTGACTCCATCTTATCAAGTCTTGAAATCCAGTATCTTTGAGATGACGATGTTGTGTGTTGGTTTGCATGCAGATGGTTCTCTGTAGATTGTTGTAATGTGTGTGTTGAATACAGGGGGCGCTACAGTCTCAGCGCAGTCTGAGCTTCATCCTGCTGGAATAATATCCTTCATGCTAGCTCTGCAGCTCACATGCTAAAGCTCAAATAAGACTTTTTGGATTTTGGAATTAAAGCATGCTAATACAGTAGCATCAGCATCTGCTTGTACAGCTGCATTATAAAGAGGACTGAAAAGACCAGATCCCTGTAGAGAAGCTCATTATTGAAAAGAAGGTGGAGCCTGATGCTCTGAAATTCTATCATTATTAATATCAATATCAGTTTATGTTTGCTGTGCTTCAGCTTTGAGTTGAGACCCAAATTGGGTCTTACACACATTAAAGCTCCTGTGAGGAACTTTCTTTTTGTGTCTATGTTGGCGCCCCCATGTGGATAAAGGGAGGTAGCTTTTATCTCTGCTTATTATGACCAATACATCCTGCTATTTTTTAACTTATCAAGAATCTTTGAGGTGTAAAACGGTTTAAAGAGGGCTATTTGCCTGACACCTACCCTGCACCGACAGTTTCATGCTTAATTATTGATCATTTAGAAAACGGCAAAGTGTTTCTGACGGTCTGATTTTCTTTTGTACGTCATGAAGAGGCATCAGTATAAATTTCAGCCCATTTCATAATCGGGTAAAAATTCCTCACAGGAGCTTTAAATTGAAACTATTAGAATCTACATTTCTAATCTTTGTAAATGTTGATACTTCTTTCTCTTTAAATAATGAAAGTTATGAGAGTCGGCCTTTCATGTAAATAAGTTTAAAACTGTTAAAGAATGTGAATATAAAAATATGCTTTATGCCCAGAATATAATTCAACTGTCACTTTATCTCTGTATATGTATAAGGTCATGTACGACACATGTATCAGTATATAAGTATGCTATGTTGACTTCTACAAAGGACACTGTATTTGAGCGTATGTACTCTTAATAAAGTATTACTTCACCTCTGACCTCTGCTCCTCTTCGTCCTGATGTTCACGACCTCATCTGGTTTCAGTGAGTCTGCAGAGATCAGCAGCTTAGAGACGCTCTCTCTGCAGATCTGAATCACAGGACAGCATGTTGCTCCAGTTGTCCCTCTGAGAGATGGTTTTTGGTCCAGTAGCTCCTCAGGCTGAGACCACATCTGGGCCCGCTAACTCTCAAGACCAGCCCGAGACCACACTAACATTTACCACAGTGTCAACAGGATTGCTTTATGTGGACTAAATTAATATGAGTGTGATCAGGTTGTTCCCGGTGTTGCTTTTGCTGTCTAGAATTAATCACAGCTGTTATTTGGCTTTGATGGAATTGCCATTCTATTCTGCTTTGATGTGTTCCATTCCAATCTATTCTGCTTTGATGTGTTCAATTCCAATCTATTCTGCTTTGATGTGTTCCACTCCATTCTATTCTGCTTTGATGTGTTCTATTCCATTCCATTATATTCTGCTTTGATGTGTTCCATTCCATTCCATTATATTCTGCTATGATGTGTTCCGTTCCATTCTATTTTGCTTTGATGTGTTCCATTCCGTTCCATTCTATTCTGCTTTGATGTGTTCAATTCCATTCCATTCCATTCTATTCTGCTTTGATGTGTTCAATTCCAATCTATTCTGCTTTGATGTGTTCTATTCCAATCTATTCTGCTTTGATGTGTTCTATTCCATTCCATTATATTCTGCTTTGATGTGTTCCATTCCATTCCATTATATTCTGCTATGATGTGTTCCGTTCCATTCTATTTTGCTTTGATGTGTTCCATTCCGTTCCATTCTATTCTGCTTTGATGTGTTCAATTCCAATCTATTCTGCTTTGATGTGTTCTATTCCAATCTATTCTGCTTTGATGTGTTCTATTCCAATCTATTCTGCTTTGATGTGTTCTATTCCAATCTATTCTGCTTTGATGTGTTCTATTCCAATCTATTCTGCTTTGATGTGTTCTGTTCCATTCCATTATATTCTGCTTTGATGTGTTCCATTCCAATCTATTCTGCTTTGATGTGTTCTATTCCATTCCATTCTATTCTGCTTTGATGTGTTCCATTCCATTCTATTCTGCTTTGATGTGTTCCATTCCATTCTGTTCTGCTTTGATATGTTCCATTCCATTCCATTCTATTCTGCTTTGATGTGTTCTATTCCATTCCATTCTATTCTGCTATGATGTGTTCCATTCCATTCTATTCTGCTTTGATGTGTTCCATTCCGTTCCATTCCATTCTATTCTGCTTTGATCTGTTCCATCTTGTTCCATTCTATTCTGCTTTGATGTGTTCCATTCAGTTGTATTCCGTTCTCCTCTCTGCAGATTGTTTTGATATGACGTGTGTGATCAGGTTGTTCCTGATGTTGCTTTTGTTGTTGAGAATTCTGCTCTGTTGTTATTTGGATTTGATCAATCAGAGTCATTCTCTGAATCGGTTTTGATTCATCCCATTCCACGTGACGTTTTACCAGTGTCAACAGGCAGAATGCTACGCACTCCTTTTTGTGGATTGATTTGATATGACACGTGTGTGATCAGGTTGTACCCGGCGTTGCTTTAGCTGTTGAGAATGAATCTTTATTTCATCCCGTCAGCAGGGGGACCTCTTTTTGTTTTGGCTTCGCTTTTGGGAGCTGAGCTGTCATCCATCACTTCATGCAGTTTTTGGGGCAGACTCATCTGTCAGAGTGAAGTTCAAGGTGCTAGTGTACGGTGTATTTTATAGAGCTTTTCATGAGTCCTAAATCTGTCCTGTAGCGCCCCCCTCAGGACAAAGGCAAGATTTTTAGCCTCATTCAGGATGCTGATTTGAGCTCTTGTGGCTTTGATGAACTCTGGGGTCTCTGAGAGTCGCAGGCAGGACTTCACGGTGTGGTAAGCGACCTGTACCCTCAGGGACGACTCAATACGGTCCTGATTCATATTCCTGTTTGTCTGCAAAGTGCAAAGAAAACATCAAACACACCAAACACACACTCTCTGATGTGATGAGCTGATAACAGGAGACCTCAGAGTCCACACTGTTAGGTAAGATCAGAAAACACAGGCTGAGTAAACTCACCTTTGGGACACACACACACACACACACACACACACACACACACACACACACATGCAAACGCACACGCACACTAACACACACATATGGAGGAATTTCCCGCTCGACCCTGTTGACCAATGACTCTCAGTTTGTTGCCAATAATTGAGCTAAACTATAACGAATAAAACCTTACCCTGTCACCGTCAGTCAGTTTCACACTCAGTCGAGTGTTTTCAGAGGTGTTGTGTGTTTTTTTTCTCCACAGTCAGGATGAGGGTGTGTGTCGTCCTGATGTGTGTGTTCTGTCTCTGGTGGAGGACTGAGGCCGACCCCAGATCGTAAGTCTTCTTTTCATCTGTTTTGCTTCTTTTTTGTGAATCAGAGACTAAATTAAGCATTAACCTGAAAGGAGGGACGTTTGAAGGATGTCACAGCTTCAGACTGAGCTGGAGATTTGTTTTGATTATCTTGCTTCAGCACAGAAGTTAAGCAGTGAAAGAGCAGTCCAAAGAGCTCTCTGGTTTTTGTTTGTGCATGGTTTGTGCATTATTTGTGGAGCTCAGCTACAGATGCCTGACTCAACCAGAGAAACAAACCAGAGAAAGACAGATAGACTTCTTCGAGAGGAGGATCAGGAATTCCTCTCTGCTTCATTCCTGTTAAGAAGAGGTGAAGCAGTTCTTTCAGACAAGTTTACATGGGGCAAAGATGTCTGGTGCAACCTCTCAGCAGGAGGGTGCCTGGTTTGAGTTCTAAACTGGATAAAGGTCTTGCTTTGAAAATGCGTGGGTTCTGTCTTTACACTTGAGCTTCCTCCCACAGTCCAAAGTTCTTATTTCTCTTGTTCTGTTCCATTCCATTCTATTCTGCTTTGATCTGTTCCATTCCGTTCCATTCAATTCTATTCTGCTTTGCTCTGTTGCATTCCATTCTATTCTGCTTTGATCTGTTGCATTCCATTCTATTCTGCTTTGATCTGTTCCGTTCCATTCTATACTGCTTTTTTCTGTTCCATTCTATTCTATTCTGCTTTGCTCTGTTCCGTTCCACTCTATCTTTCCTTGATCTGTTCCATTCCATTCTATTCTGCTTTGATCTGTTCCGTTCCATTCTATACTGCTTTGTTCTGTTCCATTCTATTCTATTCTGCTTTGCTCTATTCCATTCCGTTCCATTCCATTCTATCCTACTTCGATCTGTTCCATTCCATTCTATTCTGCTTTGATCTGTTCCGTTCCAATCTGTCCTACCTTGATCTGTTCCATTCCTTTCTATCTTTCCTTGATCTGTTCCATTCCATATATCCTACTTTGATCTGTTCCATTCCATTCTATTCTGCTTTGATCCATTCCATTCCATTCCATCCTGCTTTGATCTTTTCCATTCCATTCTATCTTTCCTTGATCGGTTCCATTCCATTCTATTCTGCTTTGATCTGTTCCATTCCATTCTATCTTTTCTTGATCTGTTCCATTTCATTCCATCCTGCTTTGATCTGTTCCATTCCATTCTATTCTGCTTTGATCTGTTCCATTTCATTCCATCCTGCTTTGATCTGTTCCATTCCATTCTATTCTGCTTTGATCTGTTACCTGTTTTCAACGAGGCACTTCTGAAAGTTTCAAAGTTGTCATTCACACATGTTCCTCAAATTGAGAAGTTTTCCCTGATGGACTCTGAGATTGGTTTCAGGAGGCAGGACGTGACTTAAAAATGACCCCATGGTAGTCACAGTGAAATGTTTACAAGATATCCAAGATAGTGTGTGAAGCAACAGAGTCTGAGTCAATGCTGATGTCTTTGGATCAATGCTGTGTGTTAGTGAAACAGTGGCCAGATAGAGTCAGGGGACACTGTATGCACTGAACTCCTGATGACATTTTAGAGACATTTCCAGTTAAGTTAACGAGTGTGTGTTAATATGAGCCTCAGATCGTGCACACAGGTCCACATTTAAACTCAGTCTCAGAGCGATCCTGAGACCACCGCTCTATGTTGGCCTCTCCCTCCTCAGGTATCTGGTCACGGCTCCTCTCTCTCTGCGTCTGGACTCCTTGGAGACGGTGCTGGTGCAGTTGTTTGGTTTCACTGAGGAGGTGAGCGTCTACGTGTTCTTGAAGACCTCCATGGCCCCAGATCAAGTGGTTCTAGCTAAAGAGGTCGTGACCTTGAACGCCCAGAACAACCACCAGGCCGCCGCCAGTGTCCGGGTCAGACTTCATGAATCAAAATCACAACAAAAACACGATCACAGTTGATCTGAAGAGGAGACTCACAATGTGTGCTTCTATCTTTAGCTGCACCCAGGTGAGCTGGACAAGTCTGTGAATCACGTGATCCTCCACGTCCAATCAGCAGAGATCAATGAGCACCTGTCCATCCCTGTCAGCCGCTCCAACGGGTTCCTCTTCATCCAGACGGACAAACCACTGTACACCCCGCATCAGAGCGGTGAGTCCAGAACTCACACTTCATATATCTTAACATGTCCTCAGTGTCCCACAATGCAATTCTATTCTATTCTACTACACTCTACTCTACTCAACCCTTACCTACTCTACTCTATTCATTTCTATTCTACTCTACTTAATTTAATTGTATTGTATCACACTATTGACTCTATTCTATTCTATTCAATTCCACTCTACTCTACTCTATTCCATCCCATTTGACTTAACTCTACTCTACTCTACTCTACTCTGCTCCATTCCACTCTATTCTACTCAAATCTACTCTACTCCATTTTATTCTACTCTACTCTACTCTACTCTTATCTACTGTACTCCATTCAACTCTACTCTACTCTACTCTATTCTATCACTCTACTCTACTCTCCTCTGTCACTCTGCTCTACTCTATCATTCCACTCTACTCTACTCTTATCTACTGTACTCCATTCAACTCTACCCTACTCTACTCTACTCTACTCTATTCTATTCTATCGCTCTACTCTACTCTCCTCTGTCACTCTGCTCTACTCTATCATTCCACTCTACTCTACTCTACTCTACTCTACTCTATCACTTTACTCTACTCTACTCTACACTGTCACTCTACTCTACTCTACTCTATCATTCCACTCTACTCTACTCTACTCTACTCTACTCTACTCTACTCTACCCCACTCTACTCTACTCCATTCCACTCTATTCTACTCAAACCTACTCTATTCCATTTTATTCTACTCTACTCTAATCTACTGTACTCTACTCCATTCAACTCTACTCTACTCTACTCTACTCTACTCTACTCTACTCTACTCTACTCTATCACTCTACTCTATTCTATCATTCCACTCTACTTTACTCTACTCTGTCATTCCACTCTAGTCTACTCTACTCTTATCTACTCTAATCTACTATACTCTACACTTATCCACTCTAATCTACTCTACTCTACTCCTCTCAACACTTATCGACTCTGCTCTACTTTACTCCATTCCACTCTACTCTACTCAAATCTACTCTATTCAATTATATTCTATCACACTCTATTGACTGTTCTATTTTATTCCACTTTACTCTACTCCACTTCATTCAATTCTAATCCACTCTACTCCATTCCATTCCATTCTACTCTTTTCCACTCTATTTGATTCTATTTTTACAATCACACTCTAATGACTCTATTCTATTCTATTCTATTCTATTCTATTCTATTCTATTTTATTCTATTCTATTTCATGCCTTCCTTCTTTTCTTTCTTTTCTTTTACAGAATAAGATGGAACAAAATAGAAACTCTCTTCTGTATTTCAATTTATGGAGTAGAATATAATTTCTATGTTCCATTCCATTCTGCTCTGTAATAGAATGCTACTTACCTCGACTAAATGTGTGTGTGTGTGTGTGTGTGTGTGTGCGTGTGTGTGTGTGTGTGTGTGTGTGTGTGTGTGTGTGTGTGTGTGTGTGTGTGTGTGTGTGTGTGTTCTGTCTCTGCAGTCAAGGTGAGGGTGTTTTCTCTGAACCAGGAGTTGAGGCCGGCAAACCGCAGCGTCTTCCTGACCTTCAAGGTGAGTGTAATACTCAGCAGGACCAGCAGGGCGCAGCAGAGTGACACAGACTGTTCCACTCTGCTGACGACAGAGTGATGACATTGATCAGTGATCTGTTCCCCCCTCAGGACCCGGATCACACCACAGTGGACATCGTGGAGATGTTCGACATCAATAATGGAATGCCGTCCATGCAGAACCCGTTTAAGATCCCCATCAAACCAAAGTGAGGCCCTCAAAGACCAAACTACCAGTTATATAACATGATAGTCTCAGCATTTTAACACACAGTGAAACTACAACACAGAGCCTGTAATCACCATGACACAGCACAGATAGTCTGTAACAACAGTCTGGAGTCACGGCTGTCTCTATGATGTGATCTCAGGTTGGGGATTTGGACCATTGAAGCGGCTTACTCTGATGAATTCACCACGACAGCAAAAACAGACTTTGAAGTGAAAGAATACGGTAACTGAACCTGTTTTATTTAACATTCAAACTGTTAAGAACAATAAAGTGTAACATGAAGTGTTTCATGTTTGTGTCAGTCCTCCCCAGTTTCTCCATCGAGGTGGAACCAGAAGTGAACTACATCAGCTACGGACAGTTCACCAACTTTAACTTCAAGGTGTCTGCCAGGTGAACGAACGCTCTGACATCTGAGATCCAGGATGTTCAACACTTTCATTATTACTCAGCTTTGAGGTGAACAACGTGTCTGTCCTCTCAGGTATCTACACGGGGCGCCGGTGGCAGGTGGAGAGGTGTTCCTGCGTTATGGCTACGTTACCGGGAAGAGTTCTCCAGTCATCATCCCCAGCTCTGTTTCCAGAGAGAGAGTAAGACAATCAGGGACAAACTTCCTTTAACAGGCAGAGACCTCCAGCAGGACCAGACTCATGTTAGACACACATCTGCTGAGACCGTGTTGGAGAGAGGGATAGAGGGAGATGAAGAGAGAGAGAGAGATGATAGTAGTTGTAGCAGCTGGAGTCTGGCACGTCCACAGCAGCAGAGATCCAGAGGAACCTACGAGACAAGGGAGCTCAGGGTCTCCAGAAATTTCTAAGAAAAGAGAGAAGAGAGGGAGACCAGAAGAAAGAAAGAAAGAGAGGAGAATAAATGGTGAAGGAATGACAAAAGGGAAAGGACGGGATAAGAAAAGGAGACAGAAAGAGAAAGAAAGGAAGAATTAAAGAAAGAAAGAAAGAAAGAAAGAAAGAAAGAAAGAAAGAAAGAAAGAAAGAAAGAAAGAAAGACAGAAAGTAAGAAAAGAAAGAAAGAAAGAAAGAAAGAAAGAAAGAAAGAAGGAAAGAAAGAAAGAAAAGAAAGAAAGAAAGAAAGAAAGAAAGTAAGAAAGAAAGGAAAGAAGAAAGAAAGAAAGAAAGAAAGAAGGAAAGAAAGAAAGAAAGGAAAGAAGAAAGAAAAAACAAAGAAAGACAGAAAGTAAGAAAAGAAAGAAAGAAGAAAGACAGAAAGTAAGAAAGAAAGAAAGAAAGAAAAGGAAAGAAAGAAGAAAGAAAGACAGAAAGTAAGACAGAAAGTAAGAAAGAAAGAAAGAAAGAAAGAAAGAAAGAAAGACAGAAAGTAAGAAAAGAAAGAAAGAAAGAAAGACAGAAAGTAAGAAAAGAAAGAAAGAAAGAAAAGAAAGAAAAGAAAGAAAGAAAGAACGAAAGGACAAGAAAGTAAGACCAGAAAGTAAGAACAAGAAAGAAAGAAAGAAATGAAAGAAAGACAGAAAGTAGAACAGAAAGAAAGAAAGAAAGAAAGAAAGACAAAGAAAGAAAGAAAGAAAGAAAGAAAGCAAGAAAGTAAGAAAAGAAAGAAAGAAAGAAAGACAGAAAGAAAGAAAGAAAGAAAGAAAGACAGAAAGTAAGAAAAGAAAGAAAGAAAGAAAGAAAGACAGAAAGTAAGAAAGAAAGAAAGAAAGAAAGAAAGAAAGAAAGAAAGAAAGAAAGAAAGAAAGAAAGAAAGAAAGGAAAATGGAAAGAATGAAAGAGCAAAAGAAAGAAAGAAAGAAAGACAGAAAAAAACAAAGGAATGAAAGAAATGAAAGAATGAAAGAAAGAAAGAAAGAAAGAAAGAAAGAAAGAAAGAAAGAAAGAAAGAAAGAAAGAATAAAAAAAGGGATCTACGGTAGAGATCCAGAGGAACCTACGAGACAAGGGAGCACAGGGAGGTCTATGGTTAGTAACTTTAACGGGACAGGAAGAGTTAAAGGAAGGGGCTTTACCTGGTGGACAAAGGTAGAGGCTAAAGTAAAGTCATGCTAAACTAAAGCTAAACTCAAACTGTGTGTGACCTCCTTCATTATGGTGTTGTAAGCCTCTTTGTCCTTCAGTTGTCTCCAACAGGTGAGGTGGACGTGACTGTGAACATGGAGAAGGTCATGTCCAAACACAGCGTACCAAAGGACCTGCTCAGTTTAGTGGGGAGCTACCTGTACATCGCTGTCCTGCTGCACGAGGACACAGGTACACCCCCCCTCCTCTGTGCCGACCTGAAACCAAGTCCTTTAGAGACTCTAAGACTCTCCCCTCTGTCCCCGTCCCTCAGGTGGTATCAGTCAGGAGGCGGAGTTTGCTGTGGTGAAGTTCGTTGAATCGCCCTACAGGCTAAGTCTGGTGTCCACGCCGCCCTTCATCAAACCTGGACTTCCTTATAACATCCAGGTGTGTGTCAGCACCGTCACACGGCCCCTGGGACTGTGTTAGTTTGGTACTCCAGCTGGCTGGTGGTGTGCAACATTTAACATATACATTTAACATTTAACTATTATATTTAACTTTTAACTTTTATATTTAACATTTAACTTTTTAACTTTTATATTTAACATTTAACTTTTTAACTTTTATATTTAACATTTAACTTTTAGATTTAACATTAAACTTTTGTATTTCACATTTAACATTTAGATTTAACATTAAACTTTTGTATTTCACATTAAGATTTAACATTTAACTTTTATATTTAACATTTAACTTTTATATTTAACATTTAACTTTTATATTTAACATTTAACATTTAGATTTAACATTAAACTTTTGTATTTCACATTTAGATTTAACATTTAACTTTTATATTTAACATTAAACATTTATATTTAACATTTTTAATTTATATTTTACACTTTTAATTTATATTTAACATTTCGATTTAACATTTATAATTTCGATTTAACATTTCGATTTAACATTTATAATTTATATTCAACATTTAACATTTGTATTCAACATTCAACATTTATATTTAACATTTAGATTTAAAATCTGTATTTAACATTCAACATTTATATCTAACATTAAATATTTATATTTAACATTTAGTTTGAATATAATAAACATTTATATTTAACATTCAACATTTATATTTAACATTTAACTTTTATATTTAACATTTAACATTTCAAATTTAGATTTAACATTTATATTTAACCTTCAACATTTATATTGAACATTTAAAATTTAGATTTAACATTTATAGTTAACATTTGTAATAAAAATTCATAATTTATATTTAACATTTAGATTGAACATTCAACATTTATATTTAAGATTTATTTTTAACATTCAACATTTATATTTAACATTAATATTTAACATTTAAGATTTAACATTGAACATTTCTATTGATCATTTAACAGTTATATTTAACATTTGTAATTAAATTCATCATTTATATTTAACATTCAACATTAATATTTAAAATTTAAAATTTAGGTTTAACATTTAGATTTAACAGTGATTCTATTTTGAATATATTTGTCACAACAGAAATTAAGTGAAAAGATCACAGATGTTGGTCTAATGTTATTAAAAAAAAGTGATTTTAAAAATTCACACTACATTTTTTTACGTTTTGGAGCTAAATGTTGAAAATGTTGCTTTTATTTTCTCTAACTTTAGGTTAGAGTTGACTGGCGCCCCCTGTGGACAAAGTGTGTCTTTGTTTTTCTCATCCTGACTTCTGTCAGTTGCACATATCGCTCAGTGTGAGGACACTGAATGTGAAGTTGCTGTTTTTACTGCAGTGATTTCTGATTCCTCTGCAGGTGTTGGTGAAGGATCACCTGGACCAACCGGTGAACCGGGTTCAGGTTCGCGCGGTGGAGCAACAGGTGTTCAGTCGGGGGGGAGAGAGTGAGGAGCTCTCCGGTTCTAACAGCGCCGTCAGCCAATCAGACGGGCTCGCTTTCTTCATCTACAGCATCCCGGGAGGAAAAACCAGAGCCACACTGAAGGTGAGGAAGACGAGGAGGAAGTCTCCCTGTGAACTGGATTCTTTTGTTTTGTTTTACATGTTTGTAACGTTGATTTAATTTTTCCCTTGTTGCTGATTTCTTAATTTTTGCTTGCACACAGTTTGAGACAGCAGACCCCACCCTCCCAGCAGCCAGTCAGGCCAGTCTGACACTGGAGGCGACGGCCTATCATTCCCCTAATGAGCGTTACATCTACATCGACCCACCGCTCTCCGGTCTGGAGGTGGGACAATACACAAACATCAAGGTGTACTCGGCCACGCCGTCCCACGTTCCCCTCAGAGCCCTCAGCTACCTGGTGAGAAAACAGAGCCGATGATGCTTGCTGTCAAAGTTTGTCCAGTTTCCTCATCGCTCCTGTGTCCCCCTCAGGTGGTCTCTAAAGGTAAAGTGGTGACGTTCGGCAATCAGAAGGTCATCTCCAACACTCAGAATCTGAACTTCCAGGTGACCGCCTCCATGGTCCCGTCCATCAGGCTGCTGGTCTACTACATCCTGTTTGGAGAGGGGACGTCTGAGCTGGTGGCGGACTCAGTCTGGCTGGACGTCAAAGCCAAATGTGTCAACGACCTCCAGGTTCAACATCAATCGATCTTTATTTAAACAACGCCAAATCATGACAAATGTTCTCCTCAGACTCTTTCCAAGCAGAGCAGGTCTAGACCGTACTCTGTGTTCCATTATTAACAAAGACCCAACATCAAGACCGGATCAGATCCAGTCCCATCTTACAGACAGGACTCAGTCTGATCTCATCTTAATCCACCATGAGCAGAGCACTTTGCAGCATTTAGCAAGTTACAGTGGCAAGGACAAACTTCCTTTAACAGGCAGAAACCTCCAGCAGGACCAGACTCATGTTAGACACACATCTGCTGAGACCGTGTTGGAGAGAGGGATAGAGGGAGATGAAGAGAGAGAGAGATGATAGTGGGGAGACGGATAGTAGTAGTTGTAGCAGCTTGAGCTGGAGCAGGCCGTCTGCAGCAAAGATCCAGAGAAACCTACGAGACAAGGGAGCTCATGGACTCCAGAAAGGTCTATGGTTAGTAACTTTAATGGGACAGGAAGAGTTAAAGTAAGAGACAAGCAGACAGAGGAGAGAGACAGGATCCCAG
The DNA here is from genome assembly GCF_009762535.1 of Notolabrus celidotus. Classification (NCBI taxonomy): domain Eukaryota; kingdom Metazoa; phylum Chordata; class Actinopteri; order Labriformes; family Labridae; genus Notolabrus; species Notolabrus celidotus. The sequence goes on from NC_048280.1 coordinate 2,090,912, forward strand.
TGTGTCAGCGTGTCAGTCCCCCTGGCAGTCTAAGCCTATAGCAGCATAACTAAGAGCTGGTCCAAGCCTGTGTCTGTCTCTGATGGTGCCAGAGACTTAAAGATACAGATTAGAAAGGCTCGGTCGTAATTCCTCTTGATTTACATTATCTACATCCTGTGTTTGTAGTCCGAGTAATCACGAGTCAGCAGATATCAGCAAACAGATTATTGTTTGTCATCCTTGAATCTTTGTTGTTTCAGGCTGATCTGTCATTTCGTGAGCTGAGCTATAAGCCAAAGGATAATCTGAACCTGGACATCAAGACCAACCAGGACGGTCTGGTGGCTCTGTCTGCTGTAGACACCGGCCTCTTCACCCTACGGACGAACTTCAAGGACCCTGTCAGCAGGGTGAATTTAAAAACATCCTACCTTAATTAAGAAGACAGTTTACAAGCACTATCCATAACTCGCACTAGTGCTGCAGTAACAGAGAGTATGGTGGCCTGCAGGTTCTGCGTCACATCGAGGCGAGCGATCAGGGCTGCGGAGGAGGCGGAGGCATCGACAGCGCAGACGTCTTCCGATTAGCCGGCCTTACCTTCATCACCAAAGCCAACGCAAGACCGTCATCCAGCAGTACGTCAACCAATCATTCACTCAGGCGGTTAACGACAACCTGTGAGGTTTGATGCTGAATGTTAACGTGTGTGTCGTTGTGCAGATGCGGCGTGCACCGCGGTGGTACGACCAAAACGAGCTCTGACTGAAGAGGCGAAGACGAAGAAAGGTAGGACTCCACCTGTCAGTCGATCTACCTTCTGTCTCTGTTTTAATATCTGTCCTGTTCCAGGTACTCACAGGGTCATCTTGTACCCCTATTTGACCCAGGCAGTTTCAGGGTCGGTTTGGAGCCGGTGCCCAATTGAGAACCAGTTTTTCGTGTTTTGACAGTGAGTGAACCGGCTCCTGGCTGGGAAAACCGGTTCCATAGCGGCTCAAACTCTTTCCTGGTCTAGAACCGCGAACTGTCAGGGGCAGGGTGGCCGTGATCAAAAACCCAAACCAGACGTGTTTCCTCCATCGTCCTGCAGCGAAACACTCAAAGAGACTAATGGATTCCAAGGCAAAGCAGTGGTCAGCCGAGGAGACAAGCTGCTGTTGTCCGCCATCGTTGTTGTTGTGAGGGAAAGTTCACGCTAGTGCTGCTAGGTGGTGGTTCTGGGGAGGGGCCAACAGGGGCCAGTGCCCCTGTAAAACGGAACCTGGACCCCCCTGTTGCCCCCCCTCCACACCAAAATAATATTATACAATAAAAAAAGCGTTGGTATTGCACCGATGTTACAGGCGGAACACATGCGTGTGGCACTTGGTTCCAGTCCCTTAGAGCGCTGAGGGAATCATGTTGAGTGTAAACAGCCAATCAGCTGCTGTCAGTCTGCATGTTGATATAGTACACAGTAGTCTCTATGTCTAGTATAAAGGGATGCACTGATGTTTTGCCAGTTTCTTCTCAGCCGGCCCTTCTCAGTCTCTTTTGTCAGGGTTGAATGTGTCCCTCTGACAACACCCTTGGCCCCAGCCTGGCCCCCCCCCCCCAGTAAAATTGGTCTAGAACCACCACTGGCGCTGCTGGGAAAACGCCCACATAAATCTGTCTTCATGACGTGCCTCTTCCACGGGCTCCAGCGGGCGGAAAAACAAACGGGTGCCGTGTTGGTTTGCAAGTTCAACCAGCGCGGGCACCAGCCAGAATCTGATGAGACTGATTAACTTCCATAATAAGCCCCTTTCATTATTCTATTATTGAAGGTGGATGACAGTTTGTCTCTCTCCATTCAGCTCACACTTTTGGTCGTTTCAAGAGGTGCTGTGAAAATGGGATGATGTACCTCCCGAGGGCCATGACCTGCGAGCAGTTAGCCAAGCAGTTGAGACACGTCCACTGCAGAGCGGCTTTCCAATCCTGCTGTGAGTTCCTCCTGCAGCACCTGGAACAGGACAATAGCCTCACCCTTGGACGCTCCGGTCAGTCCGCGCTCATCTCATTACACACAAACACACACGCACAGTTTGTTGGATTAGAAGACATTTTTAACAATAAGCTAATGTTTACTTTGCTCAGCTGTGCAAAATGACATCAACTCTGTCCACTCAGCACTGATACCAGAGTTTTCTCTGACTGTCAAAGTGCTGTGTCCAACTTTAGGGAGCCTCAAGTTGAATTTCTAGCTGAGGAATAACATTTCCGATGGGTTTAATAACAACTGGTCACCACAGGCACACTGTAGAGATTGTCCACGCACGAGTTAAACCTCCACCCTGAACATTTGTTGACAGCAATGGGTGCAAACTTCGACCTGGCTCCTTCTCTGGTGCGGAGCTACTTCCCTGAGAGCTGGATGTGGGAGGTGCAGCGCGTCAGGTGACCCGAATCAAACCCACCTAGAAGTCTCTGTCCATGTTGTCAGCACTCTGGATGAAGGGGACACTGTTGTTAATGTTTTTGTAATTTGTGCCTCTTCAGTCCACGCAAGCTGTCCATCGCGAGGACTCTTCCAGACACTCTCACCACCTGGGAGATCAAGGCCGTCATGATGTCCAAGAACGGTTCGTTTCTTTAGAGGCTCATATTAAATCAGTCGCTACTTCAGGAAAGAGCTAAATGTTTGTTTTGTAAATCATGGCTCATCGTGGCTACCTGAGTGTAAGTCTTCATAATGTGTGTTTCCTGCAGGTATTTGTGTTGCAGAGCCGGTTCAGGTGTCTGTCTCGCTGCCCCTCAGTGTGGACGTCCCGCTGCCCTATCAGGTGGTCAGAGGAGAACAGCTGGAGCTGAGAGGCTCAGTGTACAACCAGCAGGCCGACAGCATCCAGGTACCAACCACGTCAACTACATTTCCCACAATTCAATCAATCAATCTTTATTTATAAAGCGCCAAATCACAACAAATGTTATCTGAAGACTCTCTCCAAACAGAGCAGGTCTAGATCGTACTCTATGTTCTATTGATAACAAAGAAACAACATCAAGACCAGATAAGATCCAGTCCCATCTTACAGACAGGACTCAGTCTGATCTCATCTTAATCCACCATGAGCAGAGCACTTTGCAGCATTTAGCAAGTTCCAGTGGCAAGGACAAACTTCCTTTTACAGGCAGAAACCTCCAGCAGGACCAGACTAATGTTAGACACACATCTGCTGAGACCGTGTTGGGGTTGGAAAGGGTAATTCTCTGCCAGTGGCTCTTCTACAAAGCCTGAGGTTCTCTTTTTGTCCTCAGTACTGTGTGACGCTGACGGCCGGCCCGGCGCTCTGCCTGCTGCAGTCCCAGCCGTCTACGGAAGGGTCCGGGCTACACACGACAGCCTGCACCTGGAGCCGCCTGACTGCAGAGGGCGTGGGGGCGGTGACCTTCACTGTGCTGGGCCTGGAGCCTGGAGAACACACCCTGACCTTTACCCTGAAGACACGCGGTGGAGAGAAAGACATCGTGGAGAAGAAGCTGCGAGTGGTGGTGCGTACATGCTGTCTTCCTTCTATCATCCATTAACCTTAACATCAATTATCATATCAAGAAACCCACTTTTCATGTTGGCTGTGATTTTCAGCCTGAAGGAACGAAGAAGGAGAGCTTCTCTGGAGGCAGACTGGACCCACAGGGACTCTACGGTACATTTACAGACCTGACTGATTGTTTGGGGGTAGTTTGTGAGGCAGCTCTGCTCTGACAGACCTCTCACTGTGTGCTGTGTTACCCTCAAAGGTTCGGAGAAAAGAGTTGTGGAGCTGAAGTACAAAGTGCCTGCAAACATCGTCCCCAACACGGCTGTGGAGAGCATGCTGACCATCAATGGTAAGGTGTGCTGTGATGCTAAGCTACCAAGGTACTGGCAGAGAACACTTCTGCTGTGGAGTAGCAACAACAACTTTTTCCTGAGGCGCATTACGGATAATAAACCTTTGCTTCAGTCCCCGTTTCACTATATTACAATTTCACTAACTCGGCAATTCTCATGTAACCTTGTTTATCCAGATCCAAAAAGGGCCAATCTGCAGGATTATTAAAAGCACTGAGTAACTGAACCTGTAGAAAGACCAACATAAATCTCTTTTGTTGGCAATGCAGGACCTTGGATGGGTCTTAAAAGAGAGCCTGAAATGTTCCCTAAACCAGACACCAGGGGCTGCTATACTACCTATAAAGAGATGCCTTGTACCAGACACCTAAAGGATTCCTTCAAACAGACAGAAGAGGATCCTTAATACAAGTCTTATGTTGTGCCGTGTAGCAGCCACTGGGGGTACCTTAAAACTGTTTCCAAATTCTGCTTTGAAACAGACACACAAATGCTGCCTTGTCGCAGACATATAGAGGTTCCTTAACACGACCGAAAATGTGCCTTGAAACAGATGTACTGTTGTGCTGTGGAACAAGAGCTGGGGGTACCTTGAAACAGATTCCAAATTTGGCCCTGACCCAGATGCCTAAGACTGCTGTTGTATCTTGACCGCCCGTGATGTGTAGATGCAGAAGGAATCTTCGTGACACTGGCTTGCTTGCATAGTAATACGTTTATTACAAGAAAACAATACCAGTATCGAACAAGCACCCGGAATGCTTGGGAGAACAGCTCTGCAAATCTGCTGACTCCCAGAATGCTGTTGACCAGCACCTTTTATAGGTCTGCGAACCAACCCATAGGAAAAGAAATTTAGAGAGGAGATCTCAAAAGTGTTTCATTTCTGTCTCCTAGACAACAATGAGATCTGTTTGAAAGCAAAATGAGACTACAGCTTATGTCTCCTGTTTCTCATTCTTGCCTTCAGAAAAAAAGTTGCAGAAAGTCTCAGCTTAGCCTCCCTTTCAGTTCAAGAGGAGATCTCATCAAAATCTGAAATGATTCTCAGGTATTTCTCAAGTTTTGTGACTCCTTTAGAGCTCAGGTGGAGAAATCAGGGAGCTCTCTCAATCTAACCTCATCCATTTGTTTTTGTCAGACTCAGTTTTTGTGTCTCAAGTTGAGCTCAGATGGAGCAAAGAAAGAGCCTGAGCTCATCTTTCCATGAACATTTATAGTGCCCTGCAAAATTAGGATTTCAATGTAATTGTCCACAAATTTACAATTCTCATTAAAACATTTGAACCACTTAAAGATCAGATATTTAGATGTGAAATTATCTCTTCTTTGACTTCCTTATATGGTCCTTCCTTTACAAGTCTGTTTGGAACAAAACAACTTCACAAAGATTTAGTGGATTTGAGAGAAATTACAAAAGATAGAGATTTCATACAACAGGTATGACAGAACATTTATTTAAAATATTGGCCACAAAAGGGCTGACCAGATTTATCCAGATTATTACAATTAAAGGGGTGGATTCTTTTGGGCACTGGTGGGCTAGCGGTCTAAGCGCCCCATATACGCCCCTCGTCACAGGGGTCGCCGGTTCAATTCCCGGCCAGTCAACCATCTCCTGCATGTCTTCCCCCGCTCACTACACCCCACATTTCCTGTCTCTCTTCAGCTGTCCTGTCAAATAAAGGCAAAAAGGCCAAAATATATTTTAAAAAAAGAGAAGAAAATGAGCCATTAATGAGATCTCTCATTTAAGTCTCAAATAAGACTCATGTCATGGTCTCAACTATTTCTCCTAGTGAATTTTAGGAGAAACTAAAGACAACAATTTGAAACTTGAATGAGGCTGAAGTGAGAATCTTAGTTTTGCCTCCAGAGACTTAGAAGAGAAAGCCTTGAGCAGTAAAATTTTCCTCTGGGAATGACATAGCCTACTATACCAAGCCCAAACTTATCTTGATCTCTAGTTATCTACTTTACTCTCCTGGGCTCTGCTAGCCTAATGGTTACAAACCTTGTCCATGCATGTCACTAAATTGGAAGGGGGTCTCAAACAAATTCCTTGAATGTCTGGGACAGCGTAGGTTTCTCCTTGACTTATTTTACGTCAGTTACTTATTAACTATCAAATACTTCACTACCTTTGAAACATATGCTGTAGAATTGTCTTTGAACAGATGTCATCTTGCGTCAGACCCTTTGGAGTACCTTAAAACAGACATTTCTTGGGTTGGGCGGTAAGAGCTGTAGATGGGTCGAACAATGTGGGGCCTTGAAACAGACCCTGAAGGGAACCCTAAACCGGACCCTAAAGGGTACCACACAACTTACCGAATACTTTCTCTTAGCAGACATCTTGAGGTTTCTTAAAACAGACTCCAACAGTGCCTTGAAACAGACTGTATGTTGTGCCTTACAGCAGATACTTGGGTACCCTATGCAGATGCCAAATTTTGCCCTGAAACAGATGCCAAGGTTACATTTAAACAGACACACAAATGGTGCCTTGAAGCATATGCCTAAAGGGTACCTTAAAACAAATGTGGGTGTCTTGATCAGACACTTTGAGCAGACATTAAAGTGTATCTTAAAATAGACATCTGCCAGATGTTGCCTCATGTCAGACCGTATGGAGGTCACATTCCTCTATAAGGGGGTGCTAGATGTGTTAAACAATGCATTGCCTTGAAACAGACCTTGAGGTGCACCTAAAACCAGATTCTTAAGGTTGCTTTTCAACAGTAGTCATTTACTGCCTTGTAGCAAACACCTGCCGCCCTTAAACCAAAATGATGCCATGGAGCATGTGGATAAAGGGACCCTTTGGAGTACCTTAAAACAGACTTTCCTTGGGTTGAGGGGTAAGACGTGTTAGATGGGTCGAACAATGCGGTGCCTTGTAACAGACCCTGAAGGGAACCTTAAACCGGCTCCTAAATGGTACAACACAACTTACCAAATGCAGACATCTTGAGGTTCCTTCCAACGGACTCAAACAGTGCCTTGATACTGGTGTTAAGTTGTACCTTATAGCATATATTAAGGGTACCTTAGTACAGGTGACACATTTTGCCTAGAAACAGATGCCTGAGGTTACAGTGAAACAGACTCAATGATGCCTTGGACCACATGCCTAAAGGGTACCCAAAAACAGATGTGAACGGGTTGTTAGTGACCTTAGAAGACACCAGTGTTTCTAAAAACACCAGTATCAGAGAGTTGTGGACATTTGTAGGATCACACGTGCTTCTTTTCGTAGTTCACTTCACACCCCCGCTGTTTGTTTCACGGACCAGGTGAGGTTCTGGGTGACGCCATTTCAGTGGTACACGACCCCAAAGGCCTCCGACAGCTCGTCAACCTGCCCGCAGGGTCAGCGGAGGCAGAGCTGGGTGGAATCCTCCCCCTGATTCAGGTGTATAAGTACCTGGAGACTACAGGGAGCTGGGACACCCTGGGAGAAGACATCCAGAAGAACTCTGCAGATCTGAGGCAGAGGATCAAAGACGGTAAGAGGGCGCTGAGGACACACGAGAGAATGTACGCTGAGGAGGTTGATTTGATGTATCCTGACTCTGTGTGTGTGTGTGTGTGTGTGTGTGTGTGTGTGTGTGTGTGTGTGTGTGTGTGTGTGTGTGTGTGTGTGTGTGTGTGTGTGTGTAGGTCTGGTCAGCATCAGTTCATTCAGAGCTGTAGACTGCAGTTACAGCATGTGGGCAAAGAGGGAACCCAGCACCTGGTAACACACACCAACCTAAAAGATTCCTTGCAAGTTCTCTCTCTCTCTCTCTCTCTCTCTCTCTCTCTCTCTCTCTCTCTCTCTCTCTCTCTCTCTCTCTCTCTCTCTCCCTCCCTCTTTCTTTGTCTGTCTCTCTGCATCATGTCCTTCTCTCTCTCCCTCTGTCTCTCAGGCTGACCGCTATGGTGGTGAAGACCCTCTCTGTGTTGGACCCGGTGATCCCAGTTGACCATCAGTCCCTGTCAGAATCCGTGTCCTGGTTGATCTACAACAGGCAGCAGACAGATGGATCCTTCACCGACCAGTCCTCCTTTAGACCCAACAAAATCATGGTCAATACTCCTCCTCCTCCTCCTCCTCCTCCTCCTCCTCCTCCTCCTCCTCCTCCTCCTCCTGTCCGTCTTCTTCCTCTTCTTGCCGTTCATCAAAAAAGATGCTACATTTGAAATAACATTGATTTTTTTTTTCTGTGCTCTGATTGGCTGCAGGCGAAGGGGATGGATGCTGTCGACCAATCAGTGTATCTGACGTCTTTCGTGCTGATTGCATTACACAAAGCGACAAGAATAAAGGACCAGATCCTGCAGCTTCGAGTGAGAACACACCTCTTCTTCCTGTAGCCGAACATTCAGTGTATTTTATTCTTCTCCTGTTCCTCCCTCATCCTCCTCTCCTCTCTTAGTTCCACGATGACAGCATGAGTTCTGCCGCAAACTACATTTCCAAGCATGCCTTGGGTTTGAAGAGTATGTATGTGCGTGCGGTGGCAACCTACGCTCTGACCCTTAATGACCCCAACAGCGTGACGGTGTCCTCACTGATCCTCAGCTTGGAGAACCTCGCCCAACAGAAAGGTGAGCATGTTTGTGATCGGACCAAGTATGAGTATGAACCATAATCTTGATCCACATCCAGACCCTTTTGGGACTGCAGAAAACAGATGATGCAACATGTTCAGTTAAATGTTTGTGTCAAACCTTTTAAAGAAGTCATCTTTGTGCTTACACTTTTCCTTACAGGTCACCCTGCCTCACTCAGGTATTGGCAGGAGCCCAGTGTGACGGCTGATTGGCTGAAACCTGACCAATCCAGCGGGCTGACAGTGGAGATGACGGCGTATGTACTGCTGACTATGCTGCTCAAGGTAAATCTCTTTCCGGTTTACTATTAATCGCTTTTCCCAATGTTTGGAAACACTTTCATGTCCACATGTTTGGGTACCAAAAAGGGCCACAGAAGAAAAAATCCCCATGACAGAGGGGCTGCACATCAAAATATTAGAATATAACAGAGTTTTGAGGAACTGTGACATATACAGGAACATATTTGATTGTAATGAGACATGTTATTTTGTGTTAAAGGGAAGAATCCCATATGCAAACCCCATCTTGACCTGGCTGACCCAGGATCAGCACTATGGCGAGGGTTTCTATTCTATACAGGTATGCTTCACACACAAACACTTTGCTCGTCTGTGAGTCTCTCACTGCCTGACTCTCTCTTCATGTCTGTGACTCTGGCCAGCCGACTCTCTTTGCTAGTCTGTGACTCTGTGGCCATCTGTCTCTCTCTGTCTGGCTGTGACTCTCTGGCCATCTTAATCTCTTTATTTGTCTGTGGCTCTCTGGCAATTTGACTCTCTGGCCATCTGACTCTCTTGGCTTGGCTGTGACTCTCTGGCTATCTGACTCTCTGGTTGTCTGTGACTCTCTGGCTATCTGACTCTCTGGTTGTCTGTGACTCTCTGGCTATCTGACTCTGGTTGTCTGTGACTCTCTGGCTATCTGACTCTCTGGTTGTCTGTGACTCTCTGGCCTCCTGACTCTCTTGGCTCGTCTGTGACTCTCTGGCCCCCTGACTTTCTTGGCTCGTCTGTGACTCTCTGGTCTCCTGACTCACTTGGCTCGTCTGCTGTGACTCTCTGGCCATCTGACTCTCTTTGCTCGTCTGTGACAATCTGGCCATCTGACTCTCTGGTTGTCCGTGACTCTCTGGCCTCCTGACTCTCTTGGCTCGTCTGCTGTTACTCTCTGGCCATCTGACTCTCTTTGCTCGTCTATGACAATCTGGCCATCTGACTCTCTGGTTGTCTGTGACTCTCTGGCCTCCTGACTCTCTTGGCTCGTCTGCTGTGACTCTCTGGCCATCTGACTCTCTTTGCTTGTCTGTGACAATCTGGCCATCTGACTCTCTGGTTGTCTGTGACTCTCTGGCCTCCTGACTCTCTTGGCTCGTCTGCTGTGACTCTCTGGCCTCCTGACTCTCTTGACTCGTCTGTGACTCTCTGGCCATCTGACTCTTTCTCTGCTTGTCTGTGACTCTAATTCCTCGTCGTTTTCTCTGTCTCTCAGGACACAGTCTTAACTCTGGAGGCTGTCACAGAGTACAGCAGAGTCATCCCTCGAGCTGTCCTCAATCAGGACATCAATGTCCGCTTCAGCAGATCTGGAGAACTGAGGCGAATCCAGCTCAGCCAGAGTCGCTCTGTGGCCAGACCCATCCAGGTGAGAGTGAGGCGGGTGCACAACAGTCAGACATTAAGACTGGTGCGGAGCTCACTTTCACTAACATCTGTCTGTTTTTCCTCCAAGGTGATGAAGAATGACGTCATAACTGTGTCGACAGGCTATGGGAGGGGCGTGTCCAACGTGAAGGTGGGTGTGGTTTAAGGGGACAGCTTATTCAAGTTCAGTCATCCTTAAAATGCCCCAGTATGTCTTTAACTTTGTGTTTCCAGTTGAAGACAGTCTACTACGAGATCGCTTCGTCCTCAGATGGATGTAACTTTGACATCACAATAGAGCTGGCGGGCCCTGGATCATCTAACAGTGAGTCTGCATATTAAACTTTAGCATCACTAAGCTACAGCCAGAGGGGAATTCACTAAGAATGGACAATCACAACAAATGTTATACAGGGGCAAAACAAGCTATCCACGTCTGTCCAGTTTGCTCTTGTTTTGTGTCTGACTGTGGAGATGAGCTGTCAGCATCAGAGCTCAAATCTATCCACACATATAAATGATCAGCTGTGGATGGTGGCCGCTAATAGCACCAAGAATTGCACAACATTTGCCCCCAATATCTGTCTCAAAGTTCACAGAGCAGATTGCATCAATGATATTCAGGTGCTGTTCTAGCTGTCTCTCTACTTCTGTTCTCAAATTGCATTCTTCTTCTCCTCCTCAGATCCTAGCACAAACTCTCCTCACCTGGTCGCCTGTGCAAAGTAAGAAAACTTACATTCCACAAGCTTCACACTCAAACTTTGTACAGCATTAACACTGTATTTATAGAAGTTTGACATATCTTTAAATGTTTTTTAATAGATTATATTTGTTTACATTTATTAACAAAAATGTGTGTGTGTGTGTGTGTGTGTGTGTGTGTGTGTGTGTGTGTGTGTGTGTGTACATGTCACAGGTATAAACCTCCTCCCAATGAGGTGTTCACAGAGTCCACCCTGACAGTGATGGAGATTCAGATGCCGACAGGTGTAGATGCGTTCCTGGAGGACCTGCGGCAGGTAAAATAAAGTCTTATTTTTGCATTAAAGGTGACATATTCCGCTCTTTTTCATCAAAATATATTGGTCTAAGAGGTCCCCAAAACATGTCTTTAAAGTTTATGCTCAAAAAAACACTTTAAATCAGATTTTGGTCTGCCTGTAAACCCCTATTTTTCAGCCGTGCTCAGAACAGGCTGTTTTCTGTGTCTGTGCCTTTAAATGAGAATGAGCACTCTGACCACGCCCCCTCAGGAAGTGGGTGTGGCCTCGGCTCTCCAGCACGTTGATCTAATGTTTACATGTTGGCTGAATATACACGGCTGCTCACAGACCCGCGTTACTTCAACCCTCTGAATCTGATCCAGAATCTGATCCTGACGGAGAGGCGCCTGCAGCAGGACCTTTCTGAACCATTGGTCACAGATTTAGTGTTTCTTGTTGTTTTATTTGTCAGTATGTCGACGTGTGTCTTGGTACACAGCTACGAACATGTAGCTATGTGGCTATGCTAACTAGCGCTAGCACTTTCCCATGATCAATAAAAATCATCCACTAGATCTTCAAATCTGCAGACGTGGGGAGTAAAACCGACCTTTGTGTTTATTAAGACAGCCTACAACTAGCATGCCTCCCTCCTAAGCTCCTTGTTAGCACACATGTGAGCAGGGAATGAAAAACAGAGGAGGGGTTGAGTTGTATTTTATACAGTCTATGGACTGAACAAGCTCCGAGCTCTGACTTCCTGTTACAGACCGGATGGCGTTGTGACGTATGAAAAACACTGAAAACTGAAACGGCTGGTTTCAGCACACATTTACAGAAAGGTGGAGAAATCAGAACAGGGGCAGAATGGATTCTTTTACTTTTCAGGGGGTTTGTAGACAGGGACACAGATTTCAGGTAGAGAACCATTAAAAAGTCCATTCTGCATGATATGTCACCTTTAACATTTGAACTACATTTGGACGGACTTGTTTTACTTTTTATCCCTGCATCATACTTTGTTAAAAGTGATCTCTTCATGTTTACTGAACTGTTGTTTTTGCAGTTCAGAGACTCAGATGAGCCGATCATCTCGCACTATGAACTCCGAGGAAACACTGTGGTGATTCAGATGGAATCGGTGAGTAAGAGACAGACCGGAACAAAACACAATACCAGAGAGAGAGGCACCAGCCAAATGTTTGAGTAGACTCTGGCGCCCCCTGTGGACAAAAGTGGTACCTCTTACATCTTGACTGAATTTGCCAAAATATCTTACACTGTGAATCTTTGCTGTGGAAAAAGAATCAATCAATCATCAATCTTTATTTGTATAGCGCCAAATCACAACAAACGTTATATCAAGATGCTTTTACAAACAGAGCAGGTCTAGACCACTCTATGTCAAATTATGAACAGAGACCCAACACCAAGACAGGGTAAGACTCAGTCTGACCCCACCTTAATCCACCATGAGCATTGCACATCGCAGTATTTAGCTAGTTACAGCGGAGAGGAAAAACTTCCTTTAACAGGCAGAAACCTCGAGCAGGACCAGACTCATGTTAGACACACATCATGCCTCGACGAGTTGGGTCTTGAAAGAGGGATAGAGGGGAGTAAGAGAGAGAGGTGATAGTGATGAGACGAGTAGTAGAAGCTGTTGCCGCTGGAGTCCAGAACGCAGCAGGAGGATGCCTACGGCAGCTCAGAAGGATCTACGAGACAAGGGAGCTCAGGGACTCCAGAAAGGAAATAAAGCCTCCCTTTATAGTAGGGGACTAGACACCCCCGTTCCTTCATGTCACCAAGTTTGCAATAACCTCTTAGTAAGTCCCACAGTTACGTCCACAGAGATGCAGACTTAAGGACAGTTGGGGTATCAGGGAGCTCATGTACCTCATGTGCCACATAGTCTGTGAGGAGTTTAGAGTTGGCAACTTTTCCCTGTGCTATCTCTCGTCTCATTGGCTGACTTCCTGTCTGACTGCTGACTTCCAGGTTCCCTCTGACATGTTCATGTGCGTCGGTTTCCGGATCAGGATTGGGTTCAACGTGAGGGGGGTCAGTGAGTCGCTGTTCAGTGTCTATGAGCCTCAAGACAAAGGTAAGAGTCTGGAGCTGGATGCATCCTGGGATTTGTAGTCATATAAACAACTTCTTAACTTTTTGAATCATAAGTGATGCTAAAGAAGCAGTTTATCTATCAGCTTGGCCGTTGTTTACTTCCACTTTCCGATACCGGAAATCAAGCAATGTCCGGCCCAGCATCCTGCAGACCAGATCCAACAGAACAGTCATAGGACATACTAGGGTTGCAAAGGGGCGGAAAATTTCCGGTAAATTTCCGGAAACCTTCTGGAAACTTTCCATGGGAAGTTAAGCTGGGGACTTTTGGAAATATTCCAAATTGGAAACTTAAACTTAACAAACTGTATCATATACAAACATAATACATGTAAATATTTTTGTTTTGTCATAAGCAAACATCCATGTAAAATAATACAATTAAAAAACATGACATTTCAACAGATTTATTTGAGTAGAACTTTAGTTTTTATTCTT